>NC_031978.2:1586059-1748973 GCF_001858045.2 Oreochromis niloticus
TCCTAAAGTTAGTTTGATTTCTAACAACACACAGAGGAAACAGAGACGTGCAAGAAGGTACAGTATACAATGAATTTTTGAAGTGCACAAGTGTACACGGCTTTGCATTTTTAAAAAGTTTACAAACTTCCACCTTTTGGACTATATTATGTGGTGATATTGCAGTATGCAAGCATCACAGATATGTATAAAAGACAAGATCATAAATTCTTAACAATCAAAGATATGTTTGGGAATAAAAAGGTTTTACTTGTGCTTTCTTTTAAGACTGGTCTGTGTTTCTTCTTCGGACTGAAGGTCAGACGTATCACAGCGTTCACGTGGATATCTCTGAGACTGCGTTCTGCTTCGTGAAATGTGCCTGGAAATACAAACACAATGTACGGCCAGACATACATTACGTGTGGACAAAAGGTGCAAACGCATAGAAAAATCAGCGGTTTCAAAAATACGCTGGTACGTGTGGATGTAGCCTTATTCATTATTCAAGGCACAAACGGAAAGTCATGTACGCGTGCAACGTACAGTCACGTGGGCATTCAAACTGAGTCTAAAGTTTTCGTGTGCGAATTGAAGCGAGTGCTCTCCAATCATCAAAAGTAACAAAGTCATTGAACACGTTTATACAGTTAACTTTACGTTTATCAATCATATATCACAGATTTAGAATGTTAAGCAACTACAGAGCGAAAGTCTGGGTCAAGCCCCGAGGCGACGGCAAGAACAAAGGAAAACTCGAAGCGTTAAAGCTAGCTTTGTAAGGGAATATAACGAAGAAATTATGAAACGAAAATGTTTTCTTTGTTGATATACTTTGTTCGCAGTGCAATTTATTTGTTGCCGGATTGTAAGAAGTAGACACAATTTCGGGCTCCCACATTTTTTGGGAGTAACGTAAATAACAGTAAAAAAAAAAACTCGTACAACATTAACGAGTTTTTTACTGTTATTCAAATGCAAACATGGAAATAACGAGTAGGAAAAAAAAAATCATTCATTCTTACCTTATACTAATCGTGGTGCAGGCCAGTGCAGTGCATGAACTGATGCCTTCTCCGGTCAATTCCGCTGAGAGCAAATCAAATGTCCCGCTCTACTGTAGAAGACAATGAATACCTGGGGGGATGTACCAATGTGAGAGGGGTGCTGCGGAATAGTCCAAGTGATCGCTGCTTTAATTTCCCGGTCAACTATACATAAATTGCACGTAGACACGATTTTTTAAAGCTGGTGAACTAGACCAAGTCATTGATAACAAATGAACAATAAATCTACTTTCTCTGGTACTTTATACCCGATCAGTTGCAATGCAATTTAATGCTCAACTACAAATCGATGGTTTTTGATGGTGACCGGAGCCGAATGATCGTCAACTATAAATAGATGTTTTCTCGACGTTGTTGTTGTCACCTGGTCGACTATAAATAGATCAAATATCAATGACAAAAAAACAACGGTGAATCAACATCGTTACAACGTCTCTATAGTAAGACCGTCGGTTTACCACAGTATTTCAATGTTGTTACAACATTGGCATTTCAACCCCGACCATATACGACGGTTCGGATGAAAAATCAACATAGATTCAATGTCGTCTTGCTATCTGGGAAAGGTTTTGTCAGTTTGAAACGAGTTCTCCTCAGGAGACGACGGCCTCCTCTTTAACACATCTCTGCAGCAGACACGATAGATTAACTGTCAAAGTTCATCTCCTCAAAAACAACCTGAAAGCAGTCAGTGTGAAATCTGTGGACAGGAAGTGTGGGAGCATCCTGCTCTACACTAGGACAGCTTTGCATGATTCACAGCTCAGAATAATCCTCCCGAGCCCCTCACGTCATCCTCTGTCTGAAACCAGCCAGTTTAGCTCCTCCCCCTTTCGGACATCTGTCTCCTGGTTGGCTGAGTTCACCACCTCCTGGTGACCAAAGCCTCGAATCACAGCAGCAGTCGCCTGAAGGCAGCTTGTGTTGGAAGGTAAAGACCTACAATAAGACGCAGCGAGCACAGGGAGACGAGCTGGAGATCAGCCAGATATAGAAAGTCACGGCTTTAAGGGCTGTTCTGATTGGCTCGGTGTCTTCAGTGATCCATGAATTCAAATTTAAAATCAGCCAATAACAATTCACTGCTGTAGTTATCACCAGGAGAAGAAGGAGGACAAAGAGCACATGAAGAAAAATATCTGTGAAAGTGATGATTCATTTATGTAGTTTCTGTATTTAATCGTTGGCCCTTTGTGCCACAGAAATAGTTACATCCTTATTCTCCTTGTTTCTTATAACGCTGAACGTTTGAATCTGTCAGAGTTCTTAACTTGATGTGACCCAACAGATACAAACGTGCCATCTCATGGTGGATTAGACTGAAAGGCTGCTAATATATCGGCGCACGTCTAAAAGGAGTTTCACGCCCGATGAGACGATGAGCCCAGTCGTCTTCGCCTCTCGCTGCTCTGTACGTGGACAGGAAGTCGGTTTGTTTCTGCTTCCTTTCCCCTCTCAGAAACGCTTCCTCCTCCTCTCCCGCAGTGCGCCGCGCTCTTCCTGCGTCTGAAGCTAAAGTAAAAATAATCTTTCCCAGTTATTTCCCACGTGCCTCACAAACTCCTCTGCTGTCGGCCTGTTTTGGCTGCTGAACCTCCGAAGAGGCTTTTCTAACAACATTACAGGAAAACATCACATGCTGAGCGATGCCATCAGCCACAGCAGATGCTCTTCATTGGCGAGCGCTGAGCTGCTGAGCAGCTCTGCTAATTACATTTCCGATGGTGGAAAAAAGTAGTTTTAGCAGCGAAACGACAAAAAACACCAAAGTTGAACTCGAGCTGAGCTGAGTCAGCAGTTTGTTCAGGACTTTTCCAAAACATCAAGAAATACATTAAAAAAGTCCAGAATACCCTCTGATCACACACCTCCTCCACTCCACTTGGGGGTGTACCGAGTGTTCCCAACCTAATCTCTCCGGTGGGTCCTGGTTCTGCCCCTGAGGCTCCTCCCACTTAGACACGCCTGACAGGCCTCACACAGGACGACTTGAGGAGACGCCCTGCTGCTGTTTGAGGTCTTTAAGCCTCAAACAGCAGATGAAGAAGGGCCCAAAGACTTTTCATGGCACTGAAAGCTAACCCACTCATCTTTATAGTGCAGCTTTAGTGTCTCTGCAGCCTTCGGCTCGTGGGCGTCACGTTCTTTTTGTATTTAATCATCTTTAAATGAAACATTTTGTTTTTTCTGCACCAACATGAAGAATCTGAAGCTGCTTGTTGGGATAAAACCTTCTCTCAAAGGTGTTTCTGAACTGAGATGAATTATGGGATGAGTTCCTCTCCACAGGTCTTTGCTGTAGTGAAGCTGCACGTTTCAGTCGAACCAGAATATTTTCCTAAATCTAACCGAATCACATTTGGTGCTTTTAAAGCGTAAATAAAAAACAAAGCAGTCCAGAGGTTCATGGAGCTCGATCCACGCTCACCTGGCTGCACCGCCACCTCTCCAGCCTCCAGCAGGCAGCGACAGCGGAGCTCGTCTTCGTTTATTTCGTGGATTTAAACTCGGAGTTCATCAGGACCGAGGACCTGCAGACACTTCCTCTGCAGCGCCATCGTCTTCCATTTTTATCTGCTCTTCTCCTGTTTGCTTCTTTTCCTCTCCACTGGTTTTATTTTTGTCTTTCTCCTGATGTTTTGACAGTTTTGTGTCACCTTACCTTCTCCTTTCTTCTCCTCCCTCCTTCAGGTCTGTCCATTCGCAGCGTCTGCTGGCGAGCCGACCGGATCCTGGCAGGGACGCAGGACAGCGAGATCTTTGAGGTGAGGAAGAAGACGAAGGACAGAAACCTCACGCTGTTCCCTCCCTGCGGCGACGCGTTTCAAAGAGTTTTATTTTTGTGAAGACCTCCTGCTGACACACAGGCAACAAAATGTTCTCATTAATCAAAACTGTGAAGTGTTTTTAATGTCAGGCAGTTTTAGCAGCTCGGATCAGCACTGAAACAGCACATGTGGTGCTTTAAAATGTGAAAACCTGCTCTTGAGTCCAGATGTTGCACCTGTGCAGGTGATGGTGAGGGACCGGGACAAGCCGCTGCTCATCATGCAGGGACACAGCGAGGGCGAGCTGTGGGCGCTCGACGTTCACCCCAAAAAGCCTCTGGCTGTCACCGGCAGCGACGACCGCTCCGTCAGGTCGGTGCTTTCTTTGGACTGCGAATCATGCAAAGCTACTGTGGCTGAGTGTGAGAGCTGAGACGAGCAGAGTGGGCTCGGTGTAGTGATACAGACGTCTCCTTACACTGAGTGCTGCTTTGGCTCATTTCCTCTTCCTCACAAAATCACTTTATTTTCATCTGTTATGAACAAAGACTGACAAATCCGAACCTGAAACAACCTGAAATCAGCTCATCTGCAGTCAAAACTCCAAACTTCTCTCATGGTTCTGTCGTCATGGAGACATCGACCTCATGTTGCATTCGTACCTTTCTTAAAAATATCAAAGATTGTAAATTTAACTTGTTGAAGTCTGCAGATGAAGCTGATCACATCTGTGTGTGTGTGTGTGTGTGTGTGTGTGTGTGTCAGGTTGTGGAGTCTGGTGGATCACGCCCTCATCGCTCGCTGTAACATGGAGGAGGCGGTGCGCAGTGTGGCATTCAGCGTGGACGGATCCCAGCTGGCTCTGGGCATGAAGGACGGATCCTTCACTGTGCTGAGAGTCAGGTGACACACACACACACACACACACACACACACACACACACACACCTTGGGCATTAGAAGTACAGCTCTTAACTGGTTTCCTATGTGAATGGCAGATTATGTATTTTCTGTATATTGTACACATGCAGTCTTAGTGCCTGTGTACAAATTAAAGACTGTAAAGTTTCTGTAAAACGTTGATGAATTTGCTTCCTCTGCGACCTCTCCTCTGTCCCGTGGTGTTCCCCAAGGCTCTAGTTTGGGCCCATTACTGCTTTCTTTACATATGTTACCCCTGCTTTGTTTAAACTATCTTAAAGACCTAAAGAAGAAACATGAATTTAATTTTATATTTGTGAAGGAATAAAACAGGTCGTTATGTTTGTGCTGCCTCTGTTGGCCACTCAGTGTCGTGCATCCATCAGTCTGGGACACAAACATGTCATTACTCCAGTTTTTGATTCACTGCATTGACTCCCTGTCAGTTTTAGGCTCGATTTGATTGTTTTAAAGATTTTAAAATGTGCCGGCACAGCTGCATCAGTCTGATCCTAGTCGTGTTCACACACCTGTCAGAGCATCACGGCCTGCTGATCAGCTGATCGTCCATATTACGATTTAGACTTAAAGTTAGATCGATGGAGCTTTTTCAGCTTTTACTCCGAATCTCTGGAATATCGAACACCGTCCCATTTCACTGCCCGACCCCTTTCTACTTTTAAGATTTCTGCTTCTAAGCAGACTCATTTCTACTCTCTGCCTTTAACTTGAACAAACCTTTACACGTTAAATGTGCTTTACAAACACTCTCACACTGTTTTTGTAACGTATGCGTGTGCTGGTCTCCGTTCCTCTCAGAGACATGACTGAGGTCGTTCACATCAAGGACAGGAAGGAGGTGATCCACGAGATGAAGTTCTCGCCGGATGGCGCCTACCTTGCTGTCGGCTCCAACGATGGACTGGTGGACATCTACGCTGTTGCTCAGAGATACAAGAAGGTCGTGCTGGAGGGACAGCAGGAAGTTAGAGAAGGTTCAGATGTTAGAAGCGAAGCTAACTCCGTCTCTGACTGTCTGCAGGTTGGAGAGTGCAGCCAGTCCTCCAGTTTCATCACTCACCTGGACTGGACCCTGGACAGCAAGATCCTGCAGACCAATGACGGAGCTGGAGACCGCTTCTTCTACCGGATGCCCCGTGAGTCTCTGGGGTCATAGGTCAAACCTGAAGTTGGGCTGATTCTGCTCATTCTCACCATCTTTTTTATTCTTGGCCTCCGCCTGAGTAGCTTTGCATGATTTACAATTCAAAATAATCCTTCTTTTTCTTACACTGGGCCTACAAAACCTAAACCAACATTGAAAGTGTTAAAATTCAACAGTGACAAAGTGAAATAAAACCAGCAGAAATAAACTGAGTTTAAAGTAAACCCTCTGACGCCGACTCCATGCTCTCCTATCTTTGTGAATATGCTGTCGTGCTGTTTTCTCAGACTGCTGACGTTTTAAAAAAAGTTGGAGCCATGTCAGCATCCGTTCTTTCTAATATTGCGTGTTTAGCTGACTCTGTGTTTTCATATTTAATCGGCCTCTGAGGACCGAGTGGGCGCTGGAGACGCCCATCTGCTCTGCAGGTAGCGCTCGTCTGCAGAAGCTGGACCTCTCCTGCTCATTCCCACCTCCATCTTTTTATTCCTGAACGCCACTAGGGCAGCTGTGCATGATTTACAGCTTAAAATAATCCATCTGTATCTGATACTGAGCCCTGGTGCAGCTTTCAGTTCATCCTCTGTGTGAAATAAGCTGTTTTAGCAACTCCTTTCTAATTGGCTGCCCCTCATGAAATTTCCCCTTGTGGGACTAATAAAGGTATATCAAATATCATAAGCAGCGATGGGTGTGGCTTCTGTGCCAGAGATGACCACAGGGCTATCGGCTCCCTGTGACATCATACAGGTCTGTGAGGGTAAAAAAAAATGAGCGAGTGTTTGGCTCACAGGGATGACCTGTACATATGAAACTTTGAGGATGTTTAGTGTGAAGAAATTTTAAAGAATCGATCGATCAAACTAGAGACGCTTCTCTGAATTACAGGATAATAATCCCAATTTTTAATCAGATTATATTTAAATATAAACACTGACGTCACGTACGTGTATTTACAGTCCACATATTTTAAGAAAAAAAACAATAATTGTTGTCAGAATGTGTTTTTATAATATTTAAGAAGTTAAATGATGTATTGTTTAATATTGATGATAAGAGTGATCTGTGTTTCTAAATGTGGGATCTAAAGGCAGCTCATTGTCAGGATCCTGGACGCGTCATGATAAAAGAGGCAGAACACGAGGACGAGCGTCAAGAAAACGCTGAGAACAGAAATAAGAAGTCTAAACATCTTTGTTCTCATGATGAACATAAACGTCACTATTTTGGGGCCCTGTAAAAAAAACAAAGCCTGTTATATCCCTGTGAGGCCTCAGAGTTTAATGAGCTGCTGTATAAATAAACTCAGCTTATTTCAGCCTCTTTTATTTCACTTTAATGCGTCTCTGATGTTTTACTAACTTTGGACTCTCGAGCCTCATTATCGAGATCGGACCATCAAAAAATCTCTTTTCTCACAGTTTACTGGAGACTTCCTGTTAAAGGGGCCGCAGTACTCTGAGGACAGTTTTACTACCTGCAGCGTGCTCATTACTTATAGCTCAGCGTAGGGCCGTGGCTCATGGGGGGCCTGAGGGGGCTCCGCCTCCTGGAAGTCCTTTTTTTTTTGTTCGTTCCTGGTATGAAACTCTGAGTATCCGCTGGGTGCAGAGGTCACGACCAACACGTGTGACCAGGTGACACAGCCGCGCAGGTCGACATGTTGTTAGCGTTAGCGAGCATCAGTGCTTAGCGCCTAGCCTCACAGCCTTCGGTGGGAGCGACGTTTTGTTCTGCAAATACTTTCAATGATTTATTGAAACGTGCAAACATACATGTAAATACAGCACATACGATAAAAATCTGAAGGTGCTGACTTCACCGCTGACTGACGAGACCATGATGTGGATCCAGCTCTCCATCAGACCTGATGCTCCTCTGCTCTTCAGTTCTTGTCTCAGACCTCGGCCTTTCCTCCTGTTCACCGACACATTTCTGATGAGGCTTCAGTGAACAGCAGGCGATCAGCTGAAGGGCCAGTGATGGGTCTTTGCTGGATTTTTCTTCTTTCTTAAGGACATGACGTTCATCTGCTGTAGACAGCTTTTAGACCCTTGAAGGATGCGCTGCACACCTGCTGAGACATGCCAAGTTTCCAGCGTGTTGATGGAAAAATACAGTTTTATGTCAAACTGTGTTATCTAATGAAGTGTGTGACAGGCTGCTGCTAACAAAGAGCCTAAAGACATTTAAAACGGGTTCTTTGCAGAGTTGAACAGATTCCTGACGTCTGTGTAGCTGTCAGTAAATCTTCAGCACAGCAAAGCTGCGCCGCTTGTATCAACACTGGCATCACAGAACTGCACAAAATGCTTCAGTCAGACTAAAAACAAACATTTTAATGATTCTGTCAGAAGTAAAAAGGCTGTTTGAGCTTGTTGCAGGTCTCCACAGAGGGAGGAGCGTGCACGAGAGCGCAGTAGGCTGTCCTGGTTTGAGTCCTGCTCCTTCAGCATGGCGTGCAGCCTTTCAGCCTGTCTCCTCCATATAGTCATGAAGAACCTGTGAAGGACAAGCTGCAACACTAAAATTCAAAACCCGCGGAGAGAAACGCCGCCGGCATCGACGCAGATACGAATCTGCACCGTGAACACGTTTCTGTCGGCGCGGCGGCGTTCGCGTCGATAAAATCTGTGGAGCTGCTGTTTATCACTTACATCAGCACAGAGATCGTCCGCGGCGCCGGAAGCTATGGAAATGAGTTTTATTCTTCGGTTGTCACTGCCGTCTTCTTCTTCTTGTCCTCCCGCAGTGGGGAAGCCGGTCAGTAAGGAGGAGGTCAAAGGTCAGCGCTGGGCCTCCTGGAGTGGCGTGCTGGGCTCGGAGGTCAGCGGCATCTGGCCCAAATACTCGGCCCAAACCGAGATCAACGCCGTGGACGCCAACCCCTCCGCCGCCGTGCTCGTCACCGGAGACGACCTCGGCCTCGTGAAGCTCTTCCGCTTCCCCTGCGTGAGGAAAGGTCTCCGTCTCCTCCGTCTCTCTGCTCCACGCCTTCTTTCCTGTGCTTCCTTCCTTTCATAACAAACCTGTGTTTCCTCCAAGGAGCCAAGTTTAAGAAGTACATCGGCCACTCGGCCCACGTCACCAACGTCCGCTGGTCACATGACCTGCAGTGGGTGCTGACCACAGGTGGGGCCGACCACGCCCTTTTCCAGTGGAGGTTTCTGCCGGAGTCGGTCATGAACGGAGGCCCGGACGTCAACATCCAAGGTACCCGTGAGTAACGGAGAGTCCAGCCCGCACACGCTCACAGGGCAGAAGAAGTGAGCGCAGCTTTTTTTAACAATAACAATAATAATAATAAAACACATACAGATATCTATCTATGCAATACCAAAGAACTGAAGTGGTTTATAAATAAATCATTTTATTTATGAGCACGTGAAAAACCAAAATGTTGCACAGATAAAATAAAAGAGATTAAAAAACATTAGAACCAAAGTAAAAGCCTGTGATTCTGACTCTGCTGTCTCCTCTTCAGACAGTCACGGAGACTCCAACAGCGAGGAGTCGGACAGCGACGTGTCTGACGTCCCGGAGCTCGACTCTGACATCGAGCAGGAGACGCAGATCCACTACGACAGACCGGTACGACCTGCGCGGCGGCGGCTGGTCGGGAGCCTCAGGTGCTCCATGCCGGCCCCGCTGAGCTGCTGTGAATGTTTCTGCTGCGGCGTGCGCTTCAGTGCGTCCGCCTCGCTCTCATTCCCATCAGCCTGCAGGGCTCAGTGTAGTTTCCATGGTGATCATGAAACACGCCTTATCTCCTCCGCCAGCCGCTGCCTGGCACACGTCCCTGTGACTGCTGTTTGCAGGGCGCCGCCAGCGTCGCAACAATATGCTGCTTGTAGATAGAGCTGAGAGTGTGTGTGTGTGTGTGTGTGAACGTGTATTCATATCTTTGTGGGGACTAAAAATCAAAACTTTACTAAACTTATGGGATCAAAATCCTGGTCCCCATAAGTATGAAGACATTTTTGAGACTCAAAATGTGGTTTTAGTGTCAGGGTTACAGTTAGGGTAAATGTCCCCACAAGATATGAATACCCAACGTGTGTGTGTGTGTGTGTGTGTGTGTGTGTGTGTGTGTGTGCTTAGACTTGGTCTCTGGCTCTAAAGTTTAATTAGCTCGAGCCTGAAAAAGTGGATTATTAAAATTCCCACGCTGAGCCTCGCCTGCCCAGCTTCCTTCCCTATCCCCTTCCCTCCCTCCTCTTTCTCACGTAATCCCTGCTTCCTTCTCTCCTTCCTTTTCCTTTTCCTAAACACCTCCTCTCTCGGTTTTTCCTTCTCATCTCCACGTTTTTGCTCCTTCCCGTCCTCTGCTTCTGGTTTCAGCCCAGTTGGAGGCGTGGCTCCAGGGTCCGCCACTTTGGACCCACATCATAAAAGCACTTCATGTAAATATGCAGCAGGTGTGGGCACAGCCCGTCTCTGCACACAGAAGCTTCCTGCTTTGAGCTGCTTGCAGCCCTGTTAGGTGACATGCAGGTAAACCTTCTGAGAGTGGAATGAAGCATCGAGTTTGGAGATAAAAGATTTATTAAACGCTGTATATACCTCCATCCTCTGCTAACAATAACTGACATGTTCTCCTTCACGTTGCGATGATGTGACGACAGCAGAGTAGGACTCATCAGGCTTCTAACCGCCTCCAAGGTGAGGTGCAGGCTACCAGAGGTTAGATACAGGACTCCCCATCAGCCTTCAGACCTGCAGAAGCCTTTTGAATACTGAACTGTTGCTACTTCAAAGCTGTTGGACTGTTTTATCTGTTTCGTGTCAAAGCTGACGTCTTTTCATATGATGCACAAACACGGGTAGGACTTCAGAATAGGCCCGAACATCCGCTGATGGATCGATCCATCAGTGTCATCACACATACTTGCGTCTCTCTCCTGCCACCTCCTCCAGCTTTTCTGGGTCTACACCAAAGCAGGTGTGGCCCGGCACCTCCTCCTGGTGGAACATGCCCGAAACACCTCAGCGGGCTCCTTTCGGTGTGGAGGAGTAGCAGCTCCACTGAAGCATGAAGCTCCTCTCCTGTCTCCAGGGGAGAGCCCAGACTCTCTCTGGGAGAAGCTTTCAGTCATTCTGGCACCGCTCACAGCTCGTAGCCATAACTGAGGACGAGAGATCGACGCTTTGATTTCATGCTCGGCTCTCTCTCCACCGCCATCCATCACTCCTGCTCCACCCACCGCTCGCTGCTGCACACAGAGGGTCGAAGACCTTTTGCACAAACCGCACGCTGAACTCCTCGAGAGGAGGAAGAGCCGACTTTCCTGACCAGGACCTCTTTGTTCCTCTTAGATGCTAATAGATATTTTATTGCCAATAAAAATAATAATAATAACTTGGACTGGAAACATTCTTCTCTCATAAACTGTTGATAAATGGTCGAGGTTAGAGAGCACCGACTGTCAAACACCAGCGAACAGATGTGTCTGAGCAGAGGCTGCTGGTACAGCTCGCTCATTCACCTGCTTTATTTCATACTGGTATGAACATAATAAATGAACATCAGCATTAAGTGCTGTTTATTAAGCAGTAAGTGCAGACAGGTTTCAGTCCTGTCCTTTAGATTAAAATAAAAATAAAAAACTGAATTCAATAAGCTGTTTGACTTTGGTTTAGCAGGAAATGTTTTATTTTTCTCTGGAAGTGAAGTCGAAGCAGCAGAATCGTCTCCAGTCACAGTTAAACGCTCAGCCACTGTCACTCTGCAGCGTTTGTAAATGAAAGCAGAGGGACAGTGGAGCGCTGCCAGTCCCAAACCTCCGGGAGCAAAGCCGGTGCCTGCGAAAGTCTCAAACACGCCGGCTCGACCTCGGCACAATAATCTGCATAAAGAGCGGGCGCAGTCTGTGTGCTGAGGGTGGAGGCACTGCAGTCTGCAGCTCAGCAGGCCAGCGTGTGGACAGCAGATCTACCACTTCCTGTCCTCCATGCGTGAAAAGCCTCCACACAGCACTGACTGGTCACTCACTCCAACTAATGGCATTTATGTTTTGGAATAATCTGGATGGCTCATAAAGCAGCATGCACGCCGAAGGACACATCCTGGTCTCTGGGTTACCTTTAGTGCCGAGTACAAAAACCTCCGTTTATCTGCGTTTAGAAGCAGGAAATTTGAGGTCATCCTGATAACGTAAAACTTTCTGCTGTCAGTGAAACGAGGACTTCGGGTGATGTTAAAGAACTGAGCTGATGTCAAACTCGTGCTGTGGTGGAAGACGTGAGAGCTTTTCTGAGGCTGTAGCTCCGCCTGTGTCTCGTCACGCCTGTGTGTGGATACAGTCCCTCGTCCCTCCTCGTCTCCGTGGCGTCCCTCCTCGTCTCCGGCTGTGAATGCCGCTCTTTGCTTCTGCCTCTCGGCCCTCTGTCCTGTTTCTTGCCACGAAGGCCCAGCTGTGTAATCGCGTTGTGCTTCATTCATTACGGAGGTTTAGTTCCCCTCTGTGATTGTGTCGTAATCCCTCCTCCCGTGGCTCTCCCTGTTTTACAGCTCATCGACAGCACCTGGTGAGAAGCTGAAGCCGAGGCTGGATTGTTATTTTGGAGGCCAGCCGCTCCTTTCCTTGAGGCTGCGCTCTCATGTCAGTGCTGGATTGTGGTGATGCTGTTTAAATGCGTGCAGCTTTGCAGCACTAACACATGCAGTCGTCACAAAGCTGAAAGCTTTTACCCGCCATCGCAGGTTGAACGCTCTGCTCGCTCCTGCTCAGTGATGTGCTTATTTACAGGGCTATTCTTGGTGCGCTCCCATCTCACTGACCCACATCTATCAGAGAAGTGTGGGAAGGTATCGGTCCTTGTCTTTGGAGACTTATTCCTTCCGTCTTCCTCTGAAGCTCGTACTGAGTTTGAGAAAAAAGGCGTTCGGGTTCGCGGCTCCATGCGCCTGCAATCAGCTGCAAAATCAATGAAATGTTTGGTAAATGTGCTGAAGGTGAGCTGGAGATGTTGTTCCTGAGCATCGCAGCTCCTGCAGCCATGAAGCTTCTGATTCTTTGTCTCATCTACACCTGCTGCCTCACTTTGTCTGTTTTGCTGCTGATTGAACAGGATGTTTTTATCAGAGGAGCTTTTCAGTCGTGAGCGTGTTCCTGGTTAAATAAAGATTAGATTTAGGGATAATCAGCATGGCTGTATACGATTCTCTTCATAAGAAGTGAAAATCACCCTGAATCTAAAATCTGTTCATCACATCTGCACGTTGAGGTGTTTTGAGCTTCTGATCCTCAGCAGCAGCAGCAGCAGTGTTTCCTCTGGGCGTTCGTGCTCTCCAGAGGAAGAACCCTTTGAGTTTAAATGTTTCCTGTTTCCTGTCTGGATTACCTCCACGTGAGCGTCAGAGCGTGTTTGCTGTCTGCGCAGGTGTATAAGGAGGACCTGCCTCAGCTGCGACAGCAGAGCAGAGAGAAGAAGCAGCAGGTGGGATCTCTGAAGAGGCAGAAAGGACCGGACCAAGGCCTGCGACTGCAGTTCATTCACGGGTAACTTAGTCGGCCTGCGGTCGTTGTAACATAAAGTTTGCGTGTAAAAACACGTGGGGCGTGTTGTTACTGCGGTTGATATTACGTTACATTAGATGTTATTTATAACGGTGTTGTGTTAAAATCTGAACGCTCACCCTCGTACACACCGCTGAACATATCGTCGTTTATCCTCCACGAAAACCACACAGACACGTTTCTGTAACACAGAGACAACACTGCCACCATCAGGTCAAACTGAAAACAACATCCTCCACAGAGTCAAAGATGTGCATGATCACATGTGTCTGTCTGTGAAACATTACAAAATACTATAAATATAAAATAATGAAATGGTTTCTCTGTGCAGTTACCGTGGATACGACTGCAGGAACAACCTGTTTTACACGCAGGGCGGGGAGGTGTTGTACCATGTAGCAGCGGTGGGCGTGGTCTACAACCGTCAGCTGCACAGCCAGCGCTTCTACCTGGGCCACGACGATGACATCCTGAGCCTCAGCATCCACCCGCTGAAGGACTACGCCGCCACGGGACAGGTGAGGCAAACACGGGACCCAACGAGATGGTCACGTGGTCGTCTGGACTGTGATGGACGATGTTGTGTTTAAGGCTACAATCTAATGTTGAACAGAAAGATACTCAGAAAGATGCACCTGCATGGCATCCGCAATCACGCCCGCTGTGTTAAAACACGGGGGAGCAGGGGTTGTGTGTTGTAAGTTGTGGTGTGATGTGCGGCTGGCAGCTTAAGAGCTGCAGCCGATGACAATAAATGGCTCTAAATGATGCTCTGTGGTCCCGCCGTGCCTTATTCACACACCTGAGTCACATGATTAGTTCATTACCAGGCCTCTGGAGAACTTCAAGACATGTTGAGGAGGTCATTTAAATCAGCTGTGTTGGATTAAGGACACATCTAAAACCTGCAGGACACCGCTCCTCGAGGCCTGGCATTCGAAACCCCTGTTTTAAAGTTCCTTAAAGATGTCAAAGTTTGACCATAAACCAATTAGTACTTATTGATAACGTCCTACACTGTCAGTTATCCATAATCGGTCTTTATTTGGATAAAGCTGAATTTTGCTGATCGCGCTCAACGTTTCCAAATCTGCACATTTGGAGTGCTGCAAGGATGGATTTTAGGGCCTCTGTTATTTAGCTTGTATATGACTGACCTCACACTGAGCTGTGAGGATGTTCAAATCCTCCTGTGTGCAGATGACACAGTCGTCTGTGGCCACGAAGCTTTGTGTACACGGTCCCTGCGACCCTGACAAGGGTGGATGGATGCATGGATGGGTGGATGCATGGGTGGGTGGATGGATGGATGGATGGGTGGATGCATGGGTGGGTGGATGCATGGATGGATGAGTGGGTGGATGGATGGGTGGATGGATGGGTGGGTGGATGGGTGGATGCATGGATGGATGAGTGGATGGATGCATGGGTGGATGGATGGGTGGATGGGTGGATGGATGGGTGGGTGGATGGGTGGGTGGATGGATGGGCTTGTCTATTTTTTATCATTTCAAGGTGGATATTGGATAAGCAGCACTTCTCCAGTTTTATGGACTGCATACTGCACCGTCTAGGTTTTATTTTGGACACTCCGAGTTCCCGTGACTGTTATTGATCGGCTTTGATCAGCTTATCTGTTGTTTCATGTTTTTCTCCTTCATACCTGTGCTATTTAAAACTCGTTGTTCTGCAGGTGTTGCAGGAGCTTTAGTTTCTTCAGACTGCACCTTTGAGGTCGTCTGCTCTGCCACAAACCTCTCGCCGTTTCTTCACCGTTAACGTCGTGTTTAATGTTCGTGCTGTGCAGGTGGGGAGGGACCCGGCCGTCCACGTGTGGGACGTCCAGACTCTGAAGTGCCTCTCTCTGCTCAAAGGCTTTCATCAGAGAGGAGTGTGTGCGCTGGACTTCTCAGGTGTGTGTGTGTGTAAATGAGCACGTACACACTGTGTATAAGGATGGATGGCAGCACCATGATTAATAAATCCTCCTTTAAAGACTTGAACTGAGCGTCTTCACCATGTTGGTGTTCTGAAACCAGGCGTGATGGACGAGGGTGGAGCAGCTGTCTGGTCCTTTGTGACTATCATGGAGACATATTTTACAAAATAAACAGGACAAATTAGAGTGAACGTCTCGCACTTCAGTCCACCTTTTATAGGCACAGTGCATTAAAGATCCACAGGACATGACACATTCCCATCTCACTGGAAACATCAAAACTTGATTAAAAGCATTAAAATAAAGGTAAATGAAAATGTGACATTTAGAGTTCACACATAATAAAACGGTCAACATGGTATGAAACAAAGCGTCGTCTCTGGAGGCGTTTACCACGATTTTTAGGTGTCTGCAAAAGATTTCGACTTCACTGCAAACTGTGGTCGAGCTGACACGACTGAAAAAATGTGGGTGTGTTTTACGCGTCAGCTTTGATTGGACTCACAGTAACGTGACATCACCAGCTGATCTGTGTTTCCTCTCACAGCTGATGGGAAGAGTCTGGTTTCGGTGGGAATCGATGATGGACATTCGATCGTCGTCTGGGACTGGAAGAGGGGAGAGAAGCTCGCCACTGCCCGGTACTCGCTGCTGACCCTAACGTGTAACTCTGACAGAGCCGCAGCCGATGGTTACTGACTGTCTGTCTTCTCTCAGGGGTCACAAGGACAAGATCTTCGTGGTGAAGTGTAATCCCATGGTCATGGACAAACTGGTCACTGTGGGAATCAAACACATTAAGTTCTGGCAGCTTGCAGGTAAAACTGCAGCGTCGATGTTTCACTTTGTCGTTTAGCATTTATCCCACAGCTGCTCGCTATAACTGGCACCAGTTTAAGCAGGTGAGCCGGCCCCCGTACAGGTGTTACAGGTGTGACGTTTTAACCTGTGGGGACTGACTCACTGCTGGAGCCCCTGCTGGACACTAGAGGAACTGCAGGGTGCGGTAGGTCACAGTGTGATGGAGCACTTCTCCCTCTGTCCTCCAGGTGGTGGTTTGACCTTCAAGCACGGCGCCTTCAGGAGCATCGGCCGGCCGGAGACCATGATGTCGGTGTGTTACGGCCGCACCGAGGCGCTGGTGTTCTCTGGAACTGCCACCGGAGACGTTTACATCTGGAAGGAGCCGCTGCTGCTGAAAACGGTGAAGGCCCATGACGGGCCGGTGTTCGCCATGTTCTCCCTGGACAAGGTGAGGAGGGCAGACCTGAACCCGGCCCACGGCCTCTGTCAGGTATTTAAACTCAGTGAAATCTGTTTGTCTGCAGGGCTTTGTGACGGGTGGGAAGGACGGCGTGGTGGAGCTGTGGGACGACATGTTTGACCGCTGCCTGAAAACCTACGCCATCAAGAGAGCAGCGCTGTCCCCGGGGTCGAAAGGTGCTTAGATTCAGTCAGCACAGAAGAACACGATTACAGCTCCACCTTATCGTTTAAGGTGGACTGACTGTGCCCTGATCCCACCAATCAGAGTCTGAGATTCTGTTTGGACACGCAGCTCAAAGCACGCGAGAGCTGCGTGAAACACACGTGATGGAGACCTGCTGATGATGTCATCAGAGTTTTTAAAGACTCTCATGGCTAAACTGATCTTTACAAAGATAAACATCAGAGATAAACTCTGTGTTTGTCGCTAATAAGCAAACGTTTGAGTGCTGAAACTCAGCCAGATGCTAAACATCTGCATGCTGACTGTGTCACTACGAGCCTCAGCCGGTGGGTTTGCTGCCTGTACCAGTGTCACCTGTGGCGTCTCCTGACAGGTGAGGTTCAAAACCACTGACCTCTTTATGTTTTCAGTTTTTCTCCTTTCACAGCGCAGAGATGCTCTGTAACTCGCTCATATTTAACTCGTGGATCAGGAGTAGATGGTTGTCCTGTAGAGCAGAACCTCTTCTATCCAACGCTGCCATCATGTGGACGTGCAGCTGAAACTGCAAAAATATCCGGGTTTGGAAAAGAGAGCAGTTACTGGAAAGATTACCTTTAGTCCAGGCTGCTCAGCCGATCACAGAGACGATTACAGAGAGACGGTAATTAAATCAACCCGATCGAGCGGCTGGATCACCGGGGACACGTGGAGATCTTCAGCCAGTCCTTATTTATGATTTTGCTTTAATTGTCTCGGCAGCTTCATCTTTATAAAAAGGAAACGAGCCAAACTAGAGAAACTCAGAGCGAAAAACAACTACAGAGAGACTTTACACCAGAAAAGACGATACAGAGATGACAAGTCTCAGTGTGTGTGTGTGTGTGTGTGTGTGTGCAGGCCTGTTGCTGGAGGACAACCCGTCCATCAGGGCCATCACCCTGGGTCACGGTCACATCCTGGTGGGAACCAAAAACGGAGAAGTTCTGGAGATTGACAAGACCGGACCCATGACCCTGCTGGTGCAGGTGGGAATACTGTGTGTGTGTGTGTGTGTGTGTGTGTGTGTGTGTGTATTCTGGCACCTGTTTCCATGGTGACGGATACCTGTGGTGCCTGTGGACCTGATTTCCTGTCATGTGTCTCCTGTTCCTGCTGCACGTTCACACCATCATGGTAATATTGTGTGCGTGTGTGTGTGTGTGTGTGTGTGTGTGTAGGGTCACATGGAGGGCGAGGTTTGGGGTCTGGCCCCCCACCCCCTCCTCCCCGTCTGCGCCACCGTCAGTGATGACAAAACGCTGCGACTGTGGGAGACGTCAGCCAATCACCGCATGGTGGCCGTCCGCAAGCTTAAGAGAGGTCAGATTAACGGAGCGAGCGTCTGCTTTTACTAAAGTCCCTGAACGCGTCACAGCCCCAGATTACCAGTAATCGGATACTTGGTGTGTGTTGCAGGCGGTCGCTGCTGCGCCTTCTCTCCTGACGGGAAAGCGTTGGCGGTTGGTCTGAGCGACGGCGGCGTCCTGGTGGTGAACGCAGACACGCTGGAGGACCTGCTGAGCTTCCACCATCGGCGTGACGCCATTTCTGATATCCGCTTTTCCCCAGGTACACACACACAGACACACACAGGTGTCAGAGTCTGTGTCCATCCTACAGTCGGCTTCTGTGATGATTTCATCGCAGAGCTGCGACTGTTCTTGACGCCACAAACACGTTTTTACTGCAGATGTTTCATTCTGTGCACTTTGAAATCAGCGGTTAAGCTAACTGTCTGCCTGCACTGTGAGAGGTCCTGGAGGCCACGGTGCTAACCGCTGCACCACCGAGCCGCTGATGTGTTTCCTCCTCCTTCGCTGGCGACAGCGATGCACTGAAACATCTGGCTCTTATATCACATGCTACCTGCTTTTTTATCAAACGTTCCCTTTGATGAACGCATCAGGAAAAGCTCTGGGTTCAGCCTGGAGCAGCCAGGGATCGAACCACCAACCCCCCCGCTTTACAGAACCACCCCAGATGAACCCAGCTCTTTGTTGAGGTGTTGCCAGGTCAGGCAGGTAGATATGGAGAGTGAAAATAACCCTTCCTGCACACGTCGTGTCAAACACTGATGATTTTATCCCTGCAGCCTCTGAAACCACCCAGAACTGAAACAAGAGTAAACCTGCTGTGAGGTTTTATAAAGAAGGACGTCGCGTTTGTAAATGTGTGAGCTTCACTGTGCACATGAACTGTTGTAACTTAAAGCCAGAGGAAGCCATAAACATGCTGATTTGCTGTGATCTGATCTTTTGTGGGTCATGTGACAGACTGTGTGTGTTCCGGGTGTTCGTGCTCTCAGACTCAGGTAAATACCTGGCGGTGGCGTCACATGACAGCTTCGTGGACATCTACAACGTGCTGAGCAGCAAGAGAGTCGGCATCTGTAAAGGAGCGTCCAGTTACATCACGCACATCGACTGGGACGCCCGAGGTAGCACACAGCTCTCTCTCTCTCTCTCTCCCATCCGAGTCTGCTCTCACACCTGCACACACCTGACATGACCGCGGACAGGGCTCGCAAAATTTCAAAATCCCTGGTAGCCCTTCGGGCAGGCACTCTTCAGTTTTTGGTAGCCCAAAATAAATTTAAGTAGCCCGAAAAAACATGAGAACAATTTTTTGATGGATGTTTTGTTTCCTTTACAAAACAAAACATCCATCAAAAAATTGTTAAAACACAAATTACAACAACTGTATAAAAATTACAGTCATCAACTCAAATATTTGGAACTGTGCAGAACATGAATCAGTCTGTGTCAGATCCTGAATCTGAAATTTCCACTGAAGTCACGGGTAAGAGGCAAGTGGAACCAAGATCGAGGCCATTTGCTTTTTGAAGTTTGCAAAGACTGCTACATTTTGCCAATGGTAGTTCACTCTTTGCAACATAGTACGCTGTTCTAAACAGATTTTTCAGGACTTCTGCTTGTGCTTGGTTTATTTTTAGTATGTTTTTTGCAATTGCTGTTTGTTCTGGGACAGATACTGCAGACTGAGCAATAATGCATTTCTTGCATTTCTCATGGGTTCTGATGGGGTCTTTCTTAAAATTACTGGTCCCAGTTACAAAGGCGCTTGGCGACTCAAATGAAATGAAACTCACGACACACCTGGCAGAACATGATGTTATTTAGCTCGTCATATTCCAGCCACAGAAATTCTTTTGTCCATGAAACCAAAAAAGCTGAGCTTTCTTTTTGCCTCATAGTCTGATTTGTCATAACTTTTCCGTTTTGTGGTCGGCTTTTCTTTGCCTGTCCCTTCTTCACCCTGACCTGTCTTATGTGGCTCAGCAGAACTAAAATTCCAGCGTAAATCCTGCTGCTTTTACACACGCACTTACATAACGGTCAGCGATTCTCTGCGCAATCAACCTCTCACGTGTTTAAGCTTGCTGTGGGAGATTTCACTTGTCACGTTTGAATAGTAGCTAATGAGTGATAAGACGATGTCAGAGGAATTGGTGCGCAATTAATCGTCACTCACCAATCAGTGCTGCCGCTCTCTACACACCGTTCACGCGATCGCAAAGTGAAAGTGAAAGCAAAAAAAAAAGAAGAAGCGCAAATTCAAACTCGATTTCACATATTGACAGTGGCTCATCGATGCCAATGACATAATTACTCAGCTACATTTGAGAAAGAAAGCAAAAGCATTGACATATATTTTTCCTTCCTATGATAGCCCGACGGGCAGGGCTGAGTTAGATTTTGGTAGCCCGACTGGAAAAATCGCTAGCCCCGGGACGTCGGGCTAGCGATTTTGCGAGCCCTGGCGGACAGAACAACAGCAGTGCTTACCACATTATAATTTCACACTTTAGATGCTGCCCTCCGCACAGCAGGGGGCGCTGTTTAACAGAGGGTTGAGTGGCTCAGAGTAAACGCTGGGCCTCTGGAGACGAGTGTCCTCCGGTTTTTCCCGCTCGGTGAGCAGCCAGCGAGTGTTTGCAGACATGTTGGCGTCTTCTGTGCAAACTATGCTGCTGTCTGCTACCGACCACGCTCAGGTTATTGGTCCATGTTTCCATAGCAACCAGAGGTTATCAGGGGTCACCAACCTGTCCCTAATGTGACTGAGGACTAAGTTAAAGGGTAAATGCTAACATTTGAATGATGCACAGAGAGTCTGCGAGCAGACGGCGTGATCTCCCGAGCGCGTTCAGCCACGGCGTTATTCTTAGTCCAGCTTCTGCTGTCAAACGTTGTTTCTCTGCTTTCTTTGTGCTGCAGGTAAACTGCTGCAGGTGAACACGGGAGCCAAAGAGCAACTGTTCTTCGAAGCCCCGCGAGGAAAACGACAAACCATCCAAGACTCTGAGGTCAGTGTGCATGCTGAGCAAGAGGAGGAGGAGCTCGGGTTCATGAGGTCACGCCTCCAACATATTTCCAGCAGCGTGAACGAGTCCGTTTATTTCGTACCGGAGACAGAAAAGCTTCACGTGTGGAAACGGCCCGTATCCGTTGTGTGTGTGTGTGTGTTTGTGCAGCTGGAGCGGATCGAGTGGGCCGGCTGGACGTCGGTTCTGGGCTCCACCTGTGAGGGAATCTGGCCGACGCACAGCGACATCACCGACATCAATGCCACGTCGCTCACCAGAGACCACGCGCTGCTCGCCACCGGAGACGACTTTGGCTTCCTCAAACTGTTCAGCTACCCCGTCAGAGTACGACACACAACACACACACGCACACACACACTGTACAGAAAAGAGTGCATTCTTTCTAGTGGCCAGCAGGGGGCGACTCCTCTCAACACTGCCTGATTGTTCTGAAGTGCTCCCAGGCTCAGTATCAACGTGGCGATAGAAAAGTCAGTTTGGATAACTGGTGGTATGACTTCCTGTAAAATTAGGACCAATCAGAGTGCCCCTCTGACCTCAGGTTTTGAGTTTGTACCTTTCCTCTTAAAGGCACGCTTCCTTTCCTCCTGCAGGGTCAGTACGCTCGCTTCAAGCGTTACGTGGGCCACAGCGCACAGGTCACAAACGTCCGCTGGGCTCAGGATGACTCCACGCTCCTGACGGTGGGCGGGGCTGACACCGCCCTGATGATCTGGGTGAGGAAGCGAGGAGGCGTGGTCAGCGTGGAGGGGGATGGGCCTTTGTTTCGCGACAGCCGACCGCTCGTAGACAGCGAGGAGTCGGATGATGACATTGAGGAGGACGGAGGTTTGAAAATATTGTTTAAGTTTCCTTAAACACGAATCCAAAGTTTACAGTTCCATCTTTAATCGTAGCTTCTGAAGTCGCAACAGAACATAATGATCCAGATAGAACAGCAAAGGGAACAGAGAGCAGTGTTGGTCCTAAACTCATCAGAGGCCTCTGCACCGGCTCACAGTTTAAAAAAAGTGGTTCAGATCTGCACCAAACACGATGGCGTCGTCCTTTATCTGTACTCCACCTCTCAGCTATCGTAGCTCTAACCTAATATTGCAGACACACAAACAAACTGAGTCTTCATACATCCAAAAATGAACAAATCAAACACAGGCGGGAACAAAGTCTCTCTACCTGAAAGCTTCAATACAAAAATGTCTGGATCCAGGTGTCACATGACCTCTCAGTGAAGCACCAACATAAACCCAGTAGCTGTCCCTCAGATCTATAACTCAGAGCCTTAAAGTTTAACACACCAAATTAAAATGAACAGCGTGTGTGTGTGTGTTTAAAGGCTACGACAGCGACGTCGCCCGCGAGAAGACGGTAGATTACACCACTAAGATGTACGCCGTCAGCATCAGAGAGATGAGAGGAACCAAACCTCACCAGCAGCTGAAGGAGCTCTCTGCTGAGGAGAGGTATGCACACGCACACACACACGCACACACGCATGCACACACACGCACACGCATGCACACACACACGCACGCGCACACACGCACGCACGCGCACACACGCATACACGCATGCACACACGCGCACACACGCATGCACGCGCGCACACACACACACACACACACACACATACACGCACGCACACGCACGCACACACACACACACGCATGTACACACATACACACACGCATGCACACACACACACGCATGCACAAACAAACGCATGCATGCACGCACACACGCGCGCGCACGCACACACACACGCACACACACGCGCTCACACACAAACAAACGCATGCGCACGCACGCATACACACGCACGCATGCACACACACACACACACAAACAAACGCATGCACACACATACACACACGCACGCACACACACGCATGCACACACACGCACACAAACACAAACAAACGCATGCACACACACACACACACACAAACACACGCATGCACACACACACACACGCACACAAACAAACGCATGCACACGCACACACACAAACACACGCATGCACACACACACACACACGCACACAAACACAAACAAACGCATGCACACGCACACACACGCATACTTCTGTTTTTTACCATCACAATGAATCAGGATCTGTAATTTGGGAAAGATGCATTAAAAACATGTTGGAGTACTGGCTGGGTAAACTATGACAAATGTCCCATATCTGAGCACATACTAATAAAAAACTTCACATTGCAAAAAACTAGTGGTATTTCCTAATACTGCAAACTAAATCATGTAGAATACTTTTTGACATTAAACTAAATCTTAACATTCAAAACTGACAGCAGAGCAGCAAAAAGATCCAACCAGGAATGTACGTAAAAAAGATTTGTGTGCGGCCAAAAAATACGTTTTAATAAGGTAAAGTGGGCTGACTGGACACAGCTGTGTAAGACCACAGAGATCACAGAGTGTCAGGACAAAACCAGCCACCATGTTCAGAGAGCGGTCTCTAGACTTTTGTGACGACAATATTTCACCTGATGGAAGGACAAGATGTCACTTCCTGTTCCTGTGGGACTTTCATCTCCTTGTTTATCATCATCACCAGAGAAAGATGTTCTTTGGAGAGCTCGGCTGAGAATCGTCGGGTTTTCCTCAGAGTAACATCTATCAGAGTATCGGTGATACACAAAAATACCGCAGCAGCTACAGCGGCTGCACCTGCTGCTGTGAGGCCACAGGTGTACCTGTGCACGTTAGCCCGCTGAAACGGTTAGCTGCACTAGCATGTTTGGCTGGCAGCCGGAGGATTAAACAGCAGCAGCAGCATGGTAGCATTTTGTTAGCATGTAGCTTTAGCCACAGCGCTGGAGTCTCTCTGAGGAGGAAGGCCTCTGTGTGTGCATGTGTGTGTTGTGTCTAAGTGTAGATAAGAGTGTGTGACTGTGTGTGTTTCTAAAGCTCTGCCTTGGTTCTATCCCTCTGCTGTCCAGGGGATCCAGGTAACACCTGCCTGTACACGTCCTCTTCATCGTGTTCACATCACACGCTGGCATTTTGTCTGATGCATTTTTGTCCTGTTTGGTCACTTTCATCTCTCCATCATGCACACTTCTCTTACGGCTTTGGCGCCTTCACGAATCGCTCGCAGCACTGAGCGATAACGTCTCACTTTAGGCGCTAAAAACAAAAGTTTATTTGCCAACGAGGAGCCTGTGCAGACCCCACGGACGCACGTCGTGCTGGAGGACGATGCTGTGGTGGACCTGCCCTCGTGGACTCTGACGGTTTGGTCAGAAATGTGCTCATGAGTAACCCGCTGGAGGTCACACAGAGGAGCAGACACCTGTGCAGCTCAGCTCCTGTAACGTCTGCTGGTGTCTGCTCCTCGACATGTGCAGGGAGATACAGACGTACCATCCTGGAGGAGCTTGACGGGGGTGCACCACCACCTGCTAATCGATTTCCTTTTTGGGGTAGTCTCATTGTTGCCCCTTCAGTGCACCTGTTGTCACTTTGAGTTGCACCTGTGCAGGTGAAACAGGTTCATAAGTGAATATCGCTGAACTGTTGTTACTGTGACGATCGACGGTGCAGTGAACCTGGTTCACTCACCACAAAATCCCACAATTACTGCAACAGTTACTAAACGTATTACTCCAACTAGTACCAGAACCTTCCTCCTGTAGGTTTCAGGTGCTTCGGCAGGTCGGCGCTCCCGGTTAAATTTAGTGAAAGGTTGCATTAAAATCCGCCTCTTTCCTCTAGTGGCTAACAGACCCGTCACAACAAAGAGCACCGTGACGCTGCAGCTTTGACAAATCTGAGTGATTTCATTCGTCAGAAGCAGAACCGGCTGCTTTAACCCAAATCTCTGCCAGTCTGAGTTCACAGAAAGAGGGCGGAGCACCAGCACACCGCCGGATCAGCTGTTTACCCCCCTGATGTGTAGTTCACGTCTGTCTCCGTGTCTGTGCTCCACCTGTGTGTCTCTCGTCCTTTAACATGGAAATGAATGTTTTTCGATTCATTGACACGCTGATCGATCCTCCAGGCCGCCAGTGAGCCGAGCGGCGCCGCAGCCCGAGAAACTCCAGAAAAACAACGTGTCCAAGAAGAAGCGGCTGGTCGAGGTGAGTCTGTCCGTCCGTCTGTCCATCTGTCCGTCTGTCCCTGCATTCACCGTCCGCCTCCTCCCTCTCCAGGACCTGATCCTGGACCACGTCTTTGGTTTTCGGGGCTTCGATTGTCGTAACAACCTGCACTACCTCAACGACGGCACCGAGATTGTGTACCACACTGCCGCCACCGCCATCGTGCACAGCCTGAGCACCGGTAACACAAACAACACACCTGAGTGACGTGCCGTGGACGATGAGTGCTTCTAATGTGAGGTTGTTTCAGCAGCGACCCTCGCACGAACAGTCCGGGCAGGCGTTGGTGTCCGAAAGATGTTAAAGTCTCTGTCATCAGAAATGCACAGGTGCAGGTGCACAGGTGCATCTCTGGACCTCTGAATGTGCCGCTTCTATCTCCTACACAGAAACATGATGTCAGTTATGTAACATTTAATATTCAAAAGGAGTTTTAATGTTTGTGAAAAGGTTTCACCAGGTAAACAGTTTCTGCCGAGCAGACTTCAGCTTCATGCACACCTGTGGAAACACCTACATGTGTTCAGGTTGTGTCTACCTGCTCTCACACAGGAAGCAGAGATGTTGCACTCCACCGGATCTCATCCACAAAAACACGCCTCTTACCTCACACAGCTGTTCGGCTGTGATTGGTCAGTTCGTGTTTTATGCTGCAGCCACACTGAGGCGGATGGAAGCTGCAGCACAGAGTGATTGTGGCCGAGTTCGGTGAACTTGTGATGTCTTTGCTTCGCAGATGGAGGCCGGCTGGTCTTCAAACTTTGTGCATTAAGACGGTGATGAAACAGCGAAAACATGTCTGCTGTCAGCTAAATGGGCTCAAGTTGGCAATTTCATGCAGTCTGTTTGTGACAATCCGGCGATTAACTGAGAGGAAACAGACAAAATTGCACATTTGTTACTGCACAGAAATGCACATTAACAGCTTACATTCAGATCTGAAACGTGTCCATAAATCAGGACACAGATGCTGCAGGATGACAGTTTAACTGCAGACGTGGAGACCAGGAACCATCCAGCTCAGGTGAGCTGTGCAATCAGCTTGGATGGAAAGTGGTCGGGGTGTCGCACGCTTCTATGACCACTTACACTCTTTCAATAACAGAAAAAACTCAGTGCAGTCGTCAGAGAGCCACAGATTTCTGCCAGCTGCCTGAATGTTGCCGTCCTGAGTTTTTCCTCTGTGCCTTCAATGTTTGGACGTCTGCTCTGGATCCAAAAAAGCACCTTAAAAACGGGGGCCGGCGCTCCTGTGTCGTTAGGTCACCTGCATGTGTGCGTTTGCAGCCCTACAAACACCACGAGTGTGTCACGACTGAATTTCAGCCAGAACTGGAGTTTATTTGGTGCCTTGCAGGTAAAACGTGTCTGTTTACGTGTCTTTGCAGGAACTCAGAGCTTCTACCTGGAGCACACGGACGACATCCTGTGTCTGACCGTCAACCAGCACCCCAAATTCAAAAACATCATCGCCACCGGGCAGATCGGTACGCTTCGGTGTTTGTGTGTGTGGCGTGTCGCTGTCGGTGCATGGCCATGTGTTCCTCCACTAACTGTACTAAAGAGAAGTCCCGCTTTCTCTCCTTGCTTCCTGTTTAACCCGCCTGCTTTGCTTTATTTCTACTGACACGGTAGAAACTGACCGACTCACCGTCAGGGCGGAAACGCCTCATTGCAGCTGTCAGAGCGAGCGTGAGGCGGCACATCGCGACAGTTTCCCCCCGAGGTCTGCGTTTAAAATACAGGAAATGAGGTTAATTCAGCCAGTTGTAACAGGAAACACAAGCAGAGCTTCACATCCAAGAGTTTGTTGTTTTGGTATCGAACCGTAGAGCAGCCGAAGCTCCGCGCAGACGCAGGATGAATGAAACGTTTTTTTCTGTGTGGCTGTGACTCACTGCAGGTTTTCATGTTGTTGTTTTTGTGTGTGTGTGTTTTTGGCCGGCCTCATTTGTCACCATCGCTCTCACAACACCTCAGGTGACGGCGGTGAACTCCCAGGTAAACTACAAACGACCCGCACGCCTCCCCATCACAGCAAACGCCCTGAAACCCGGAACGCCCGACCAGAATATAAAATATTGTTTCTTTAATATTAACATGTCTGTTTGGTTTTTACTCATAAAAACATGCAAAAAACAATTTATAAAAAATAATTTCGCATTTTTATTCATTTTTTTCCAACAAAATTTTAACATTTATAAAAATATTTTTCTTATAAATGTTCAGAAATTTCATTAAAAATGTAAAATGTATCCATATGTTATACAAAAATTCTGTTAAAAAAGTTGTCACACATTTTGTAATCAAACTTCTTAAATCAAAAATTAAAAGAGCTCTTAAAAATTCAACTTTTTCCAGTAGTGCATTAACATTAACACTTATTATTTATATATAAAAATACATTTTTATATTATTTTATATTCTTAATCATTGTTTTTAGTATTTTGCACACATTTAACTCATAAATATTTGTTTCTGGGTAACTTTGTATCAACAAATACAGGATAGTTTCATCACATTATGACATAAATGATTGAAGTGAATCATTTCTGACGAGCTGATGTTTGTTGGATTTTCCTGGAAGGACGAATCCTTATCGATCGCCTCGATGATCGATCAATATGATGTTTCTGCTGCATGTTTGACGCTCGTCTCAAACTGAACTCATTCGATTTGTTTAACGAGTAGTTAAAGTACTCGAGTACCCAACACAAACTCTTATCGTGCCATCGTGGTTTCCTGACTCGAACGCTTGATGCGAGCAGGATTCAATAAATCGGGCGTGACCGCTTTAACGTGGCGGTGAAATTGCGTCTGGTTTTCAGGGTGTCTGTCGGCTGCACCGACCCCTCTGTGTCGCTGTCGTAGTTTATCCCTCTGTGGTTGTGCTGACGCTGCCTGTGGCTGTAACGGCGATAAAACTCGCTCCGTCTCCACGCAGGAACGACCCCCTCGATCCACGTGTGGGACGCCATGGGCAAGCAGACGCTGTCCATCCTCCGCTGTCCGCACAGCAAAGGCGTCGGCTACGTGAACTTCAGCGCCACGGGAAAGCTGCTGCTGTCCGTCGGAGTGGACCCTGAACACACCATCACGGTGTGGCGCTGGCAGGAAGGTCAGAGACTCGGAAACTTTCAGCGTGGTTTGATTCGCTTCCCTCTGTTGTGGCAGTAACCGCGGTAACCACAGCGTGTCACCTCTACAGGATCTCGAGTGTGCGGGAAAGCCGGACACCCGGACCGGATCTTCGTGGTGGAGTTTCGGCCGGACTCGGACTCTCAGTTCGTGTCAGTGGGAATCAAACACGTGAAGTTCTGGACGCTGGCCGGCGGCGCGCTGATGTACAAGAAGGGCGTGGTGGGGACGCTGGAGGACGGCAGGATGCAGACGATGCTGTCTGTCGCCTTCGGTGCGGTGAGTTCGCCGCTTCGCCCCGGGGCCCCTCAGCAGGGCTGTTCAGTCGGAGCACGTAAGGTGACGGTGTCTGTGTTCACGTTTGCAGAATAACTTGACGTTCACGGGGGCCATTAACGGGGACGTGTACGTGTGGCGAGATCACTACCTGCTCCGGGTGGTGGCGAAGGCTCACACCGGGCCGGTCTTCACCATGTACACCACCCTGAGAGACGGACTCATCGTCACTGGCGGGAAGGAGAGGCCGTGAGTCACACGCCGACCGCTTCACCTGCAGAGCATCGAGGACCGCTCCCTCTTTGTTATTAAATGTTTTCCATCTTCATGATACAGATTTTTTTAAAAGGATGTTTTCATATCTGATGTCACGAAAACGAGACCAAACATGAGTTTGGAAGTTTTCTACTTCCTGAAACTGCCAATTCTCTGTGGACGGACGTCGCCACAGAAACGTTCGCTGACCTCGAGCAGATCAGCTGATCTCAGTGTGATGGTCTCATTCGTGGTCCTCTGTTTAAGCTGTTTCAGTCTGCAAGCTCCTTTGCAACCCACCCTCCTCTTTCATGCTGTTTCTGGTTGTTCAGCTTCTGTTTTCTCCTTTGTGGAAAAACTGGAAAATAAAAATTGTGTGTTTGTGCGTCAGGACGAAGGAGGGCGGAGCGGTGAAGCTCTGGGATCAGGAGATGAAACGATGCCGAGCCTTCCAGCTGGAGACCGGGCAGCAGGTGGAGTGCGTCCGGTCGGTCTGCAGAGGCAAGGTGAGACCTCGATATTCTTCTTCATTTCCCGCTCCTCCTCCTCCACCATCACCCATCCGTCTTCCTCATCGCCTTGGCCTCTCGTCTTCCTCAGGGTAAGATCCTGGTGGGGACGAAAGACAGTGAGATCATCGAGGTCGGGGAGAAGAACGCGGCGTCCAACCTGCTGCTGGACAGTCACGCTCGGGGGGGAATCTGGGGTCTGGGCGCTCATCCGGCCAAAGATCTCTGCATCACAGCCAGCGACGACTCCACCATCCGCCTGTGGGACCTCGCCGACAAGGTGCATTCATACACATGTCAGTGATTGGAGTCCAGGCTCTGAGTCTTTAGGACGTAGGTGCTGGATGCTGGGGTGGAGGAGGGCTAGAAACAGCAGGCGCTGCTGCAGGTTTGCATGATGTGGTGCAGCGAGGGATGGTTAAAGAAATCTTCTCTCTCTGGTTAGAAACTGCTGAACAAAGTGTGCGTCGGCCACGCGGCTCGCTGCGTCAGCTACAGTGCAGACGGAGAGATGCTGGCGGTGGGGATGAAGAACGGCGAGTTCCTCCTCCTCCTCTCCAACTCGCTGAAGATGTGGGCGAAGAAGCGAGACCGCAGCGCCACCGTCCAGGACATCCGGTAAGAGAGCGAGAGCGGGAGCGAAGAATGAAAGCGCTGGATGTTTGTTTGACTGAACTCTGTGCGCAGCTTCAGTCCAGACCGGCGGTTGTTGGCGGTCGGCTCCGTGGAGAACACGGTGGACGTGTACGACGTGAGCGCAGGACCGACGCTGAACCGGCTGGTTTACTGCAGCGACATCCCCGCCTTCGTCCTGCAGCTCGACTTCTCTGCTGACAGCTGCTACGTACAGGTACACCCACAGCTGGAGGTCTCTTCCTGTTAGACGGGGCTCTTCCTTCCCACAGTCACCAGGTGCTGTGATACACGAGAAACTGCTCTACATGTAAACACACACACCTTACAAAAACCCCAGGCAGTCCTCCAGTCCAGCTACAGAGCGCACACACACACACACACACACACACACACACACACACACACACACACACAGAGTCGTTCTGCTGACGCCTGCATCACAATCTCACCTGCAGGTGTCCACGGGAGCTTATAAGCGGCAGGTGTTCGAGGTTCCTTCTGGAAAGCTGGTGAGCGACCCAATCGCCATTGACAGAATCACCTGGGCGACGTGGACCAGGTAATGCACAAATACACTCAGTGTTTGGCTGCAGGGCTCATGGTCGCCCGCTCGACCCCGGAGCTAAACTGACAACGAGCCGCGGCGCCGACTCGCTCTGTCTGTCGTCTCTTTTTCAGCATCCTGGGAGACGAAGTTTTGGGCATTTGGCCTCGAAACGCCGACAAAGCCGATGTGAACTGTGCGTGTGTGTCTCACGGCGGCTTGAACATCGTCACCGGCGACGACTTCGGATTGGTCAAACTGTTCAACTTCCCCTGCTCAGAGAAGTTTGTGAGTTTGTGGCTCGCCACGTCTCATTTATTCAGTATTAGTTGTTCGGAGGTAGGAAAGCAAATAAATGAAGGAGTCGGGGAGTCGAGGGCTTCATGAGAACTAATGGAAAGAAACAAAGTCACAAGTTTGAAGTTAAACTTTTGATCTTTTGATCTCTGAGGATCTCAAACTTACATCTGCAGCTGAGGGTGTTTGCAGGCTCAGGTTCAGTTTATTCTTTGTATCCAGGATTAAGACGATTAAATGGACGCACGTTTGCTTCGTTTCTGTCTGCAGGCCAAACACAAGCGCTACCTCGGCCACTCGCCTCATGTGACCAACGTCCGCTTCTCCCACGACGACAAATACGTGATCAGCACAGGAGGAGACGACTGCAGGTAACCCGATCACCGATCAATAACACAACCATGCACTCCAGGAGAGATTAGACCAACAAAACCGTTTTTATTCTCTCTGACTATAAAGACAAGATGCTGCGACGGGCACATGAACCTTCGTTTTCACAGAGTCTTTGACACACAGTGTGTCTTTATTGATGGTTTAGAAGTCAAACACCTCTGGGATAAACAGATTCGTACAGCAGTTACAAAATGACAATCTCACCTGTTTTCCACCTTTTTCTGTTGCTGTGAGCCTGTAAATGTAATTCAACGTGCTCGCTGTTAAAACATCGTCTAAAATTAACAAAGTTATGACTTATATCCAACACTTCTGTTCATGTTGAAGAGATTTAAGCTAAAGTTAAAAAAGGGGCGGGCTTTACATTTGCGTTATACCGATCTGCACCACAAGGTGGCGCAACAAGCCCATCGACCTTTTTTTAACCAGTTAGAACTTTGACTGTGTCCCAATCCAGCGACCGCACGCTTTGGAGTACGCACACTACGCGTACTACGTACGGTGCGTACTATAAGTACGAGAAGTGCGGAAGTGCGAGGCTTGTGAAATGGGACGGTCTAGCCTTCGTCGTGCTGCTCAGGTTGCCTAGCAACCATGATACTAACCGCGAGAAATGTTTCATACAGCTTTGTGTGACAGAAATGAAGGAGAAAAATGTTTTGTTGGTCATTCATTTTTGTCATGACATCACTTTGATTAGTTGAGACCACAGGACTGTAAAACATGATAGTTGTTCTTCATTTCTGTACTGAACAGTCATTTCAAGATTAGTTAGTAAATAACAATTAGCTAATGTTGTTCATGAGACTAAAGTCATCTCACTGTGGTAATGTTAATATAATATGGACAATATTATATGTATTGTCAGATTATATATATATATACAGTATATGAGCTTGAACTCTGGGTCAAAGATGCAAGTAGCAGTTATTTATATTTCCTATCACCTTAAATCTTCACTCAAAGACAAGTATCTCTGACAGTGTATATACAGATGTATCATATATAAGAGACAAACATTGTTCTTTCAATATGTTGGCATTACTAAATTTGGCTCAATGCTTACATATATGTGTAAAAAGAAAATGTACGAGCTGTGATAACTGTTTCTGATAGAATGAAGAGCAGACTGATATATGAAATATTCCTTTATTGGGTGAGAAAATCAGAGCATGTCATAACTGCTTTAAGTCATACAGAATAGATATCAGAGCCTTAAACAGGCTGACTTCTACTAAATGGGTCAAACTGGGCAGAAAGTCTACAAACACATAACATCCTTATAGAATATGATGTAACACTATAGATCAACTTAGCTCAGAATATATAAAGCATATAAACAATTACAGCAATATGATGCAACAAACACAGCAGTGCTACTAATCCAAAATACTCAAAGCTTCATAGAACTGAAACAAACATTTATTTTTAGCTCCATTCTGCTGCTGATACATACTTTAGGTTTCTGAATATTAAACTTGTTGCTGCCTTTCATAGTGTGTAACTTGAAGGCCCTGAGTACTTTCTCCCACACTGAAAACACTGGAATGATCAAATTATCTGACCATTACCTAATAAGACTGATTCAGGACAGACAATTAGTTATGTTAAACTTTCCTAGCAGTCCTTCACAAACAGGAACAGTCTGTCTATTCTCTCCATCTGTCAGCTGCTGCTGGTTCTTCCTCCTCCTCTTCCTCACACACTGCTGAGTTTGTCCTGGTGGATCATCAGGGGTGCAAAGCCTCACAGATGATGTGCAGCAGTGGGTCCCTCAGTCTGTCCTCACTCTGGACACTTGCAGTTGTCACACATGGAAATCAAATGTGTGATAAGCTGCAGGATTCAAACACAAGTGTAACTTATAAATACATGTTCATACTTTTATTCCACAATCAGAGAGAAAGAAACAGAGAGAGAGTGCAGGACAGACAGACAGGTGACAGTCTCAGGTGTACACACTGCTACAAAACAGCACAAGAGAAGGAGGATTTAGTGTTTGTGTTATTACGAGTGCTAAACAAGAAGAGTTCCCAGATGGTCCAGTGGACACGTGTGACTCCTGTGATTAAAGCATCTTTCTTTCAGCTTAACGAGTGAACCGTCAGCTCGTTCAAACACACGTTAAAGTCCGTTTGGCTCGACACCACCGAACAGAGGCAGCAATATAACATAGCTAACATTAACAGTGCAGTGAATCCTGCTTGTGCCGTCATATTCAGGACTGCAAACCGAGCAGCATCACTGACTTTCAGCTTGTTGTGTTTGTGGATATATGACTGACTTTAATTATCCATAAAATCATCACATTCTCTGTAAGATTAAGGTCGACTATATATATATTTAGAAGTAGAGGCTTTAAAACCAAGTTACCGCTGAAAGTACAAACATCACTAATGTCACATAACTTTGCCGACATGTGGCCAACAGTAATGTTTTAATGTTGTTCATTATTAAACATTCGCACATAAATAAGTGACATCATATTCAGTACTTACTCTTAAGAGTTTACTCTTCGGCCGCTCCGCTTCAGCGTCTGCCGTATTTTTCGGCAAACCACCACCGCGCTATGAATTGTGGGATATATGGGACCACGACGCTTGAAATTTGGGGAAATCGACAGCGCATTTGGAGTACACTTCGGATTGGGACAGCCGTCGTCGCATCGCTGTGACGTAATAGGTCTCAAAATGCGATGCATACTCCGGAGCGTGCGGTCGCTGGATTGGGACACAGCCTTTGTGTTTAGCTTGCTGAGGAAACTGGGACTAAAAGGAAGTTAAAGCACAGCGGTCGCAGGGGCAACGCTGCCCCCTGGTGGACAAAGTCTTTGTTACACTCTGCAGAAGTTGAAAACACAAAGTTCCTTTAATGACTTTAAGCTGTGTCGATGCCTGTTTGTGTGTTTCAGTGTGTTTGTGTGGAAATGTCTGTAAACATTGGATCCAAACCGCCTTAAACAGACCACAAGTGGATCCAGAGGGAGTCGAACCCACAACCAGCCTAAGCCTCCCACGCCACGCGGGCCAGACTGCGGCAAACCCTCCACGACGGACGGATGCATGGACATGAACACAAAGCCTCGGGAGAACCCGGGGACTCTATCAGCTGATGTTTACATGTTTGTCGTTTTCTTTTTTGGTCACATGGCGAAAAAAAAACATTAAAATTTGTGCGAACAGGTTCATAAAGTGAGGGAGCGGACGGCTGTAAACCAATCAAACGACAATCCCGCCCTCACTTTGGTCAACCACACGCTCAGATTTGCACGTCAGTGCGCCCCCTGCAGGGCTCAGTGGGAACCTTCCTGATGGATCACATGACTCAGAGGCTCCATCAGCTGGTATCTGACCAAAATCCACAGGATGACTTTGTTGGACGGTTTCTGCCACCTGCTGTTACCCATAAGGCCTTGCGTTGGGTCGTCACTGTGGTGGAGATGAATTAAGTTTGAACATGTAAGACATTCCAGTCGGCTCAAAGCTGCTGCTTCCACAAAACTGAGCAGAAATCAGAGTTTACGGCAGCTCTAACTGAGCCGCGCTGAAGGGAATTAAAACAGCTTCAAACGAATGTACGGAGGCCCACAAGTGTCCAACAGGAATAACTATTTCTCTAACATCTTCAGAGGCAAACAGTAACCTGAAGATACTCGATTACATTCAGGGGTTATTTTTGGCAATAAGTCATTTACGATAAAATTCACACAAAGAAAACAAAGAAAACAGAAACTATAAAAAGAGACGTTAAAGTTAAATTAGGAGGAATAAACTCAAAGACAAACGGCACAGCAAATGAAATAAAAATGTCATTAAATTAAAAGAAAAAGAAATGACTAAACTAAAAGACTGAACTAAAAAATATAAAAACTGATTTATTACATCGCTGTTTTCTTTTCTTTGAGGTGGATTCATTTTTATCTTCAAGTAAAACACAAAACTCTTTGTTTATACAAAAATAAAACAGTCCAATGAGGAGGGACCAACCTATGCAAAGTAAAAAAGCAAAGTGCAACACACAAAAAGCCCAAAACAAATATTCACATAATCAAGTTTTAGATTTATAAATGAAACATTTAGGCTACGTTCACACTGCAGGCGAAAGCGCATCAAATCCGATTTTTTTGACCCTATGCGGCCCATATCCGATCATGGTCTGACAGTGTGAACGGCACAAATCCGATATTTTCAAATCCGATCTGGGTCACTTTCGTATGTGGTACTGAATCCGATTCATATCCGATGTTTTAGAAAGCGACTGCTGTTTGAACGGTCATGTCGCATTAAATCCATCTTTTACGTCACTGACACAAGACAGACGCCAATTATCAGCGCCGGAGAAGACATCGCGAACGCTTCCTGGCCATCCAGTGTAGATGTCAGTGAAACTGTTGGGAAGACAACATGAACATTTTATTTGTACTGTATAATCTGCAGATTCTGACAGAAATCTGCGACTATCCTTTGAAGCACCGCTCCTCTAAAACAGCAATAAGGATAATTATTAGGTTATTTACATTATTATGTAAATAACAGAATAACTTAAAGCAAAAATTGGGAAACGTAAAGTCTGAAGTCTTTATATTAAGGGCCATCAGTCAAACAATACTGTTGCTCTGGGTCTAAACAGAGCGCGTTGTGTGTGACGTCTTCTTTTGTGCATGCGGGCCGCTTTGAGCGTTCACACTAGAGCGCGTTTGCTGTCGCATTTTATTTGTAGTGTGAACAAGCAGACAAAAAAATCGGATTTGATCAAAAAATCAGAATTGAGCATTAAGACCTGCAGTGTGAACGTAGCCTTAGTTCTAACATTTACCTGAAACTCAGATAAAAATATTTCACACGCTGCAAAGAAGAAAACGACATGAAGCAAAATAAAAAGTACGAGAAACAAAATGAAATCACTACAGGAGGGGTCAAAGGTCATCCTGGTACATTGCTCTGGTTTCTGTTTGATTTTGATGAAATCAGCATCTGATTACGTGTTATTGAAATGAGCCGATTCGAGCGGGCGTTCTGGTCAAACTAAGATTTCTTTATGCAGAAAACAGAAACGTTCAACTGCTTTATAATAAAAAATAATCGAATGCAGTTTCATATTTACAGAAACTTTGTGAAGTTTGTCTGAAAAAACAAAAAGTCTCACGGTCACGTTTCATGTCAGCGCCTTCACTGCATCTGTGGTTGGACATCGTCACACTTAAGTGCCTTTCCGGATCTTTCTACCTGTGTTTGTTCCTTTTGGACGAGGTTCATATGCTCGATTTATTTATTTTTAATCCATAATTGAACTCGTGTTTTCTTTTTTGTACTCTGTCTGGTGCTACACTGAGAATGTTCATCCAAAAATGGACATTTAAAAAAAGAAGAAGCTTTTTGCTTTGCTGCTGCTTTTTGTTTTAAACACGTGAAACATCCAAAGCTTCGTGATCGTACCAACACGCACGACAAGATATTTGTGGAGATGTGTTCATGTTTCTCTGCCGGAGCGTGGACGAGTCTGTGTGTCGGATTATTAACGTGTAACTGTCGTGAAACGTGTCAAAGAGTCTGTGTGTGTAACCATGAACGAAAAAAAACCTGTGAGAAACCGACCGACTGCTGACTCGTTTGTCCACACACACACACACACACACACAGCATTGACCCTCAAAGTTGAATTCACTGACCACTGTGTGAAAGCTTAGTTATGTTTAAGGCAAAGAGCCCAAAGATGAACTTGTTTCAGATACAATGGAAGACAAAGTGATGCAGCAAACATTCTTTCACTGATGAGAAAACTGTGCAGCATAATTTACTTAAGCTGTTGAAGACATGAGAGCATTAAACCGGCTGATGTTTGGGAAAGAGGCTCTAACAGAAACATGACATCCTGATAAAATACTGTTCCCGAACCCTCCCTGCGTTCAGTTATTTCTTATCATCGTCCATTATTGTGATCTCTTATGAATCACGGATCCACTCCCCATGTAAATGTCATGGGCAGTCATGAAGGGTGGAGCCTATCGCAGCTGTCTCAGGGTGGGAGGTGCTGTACACCTGGACAGGTCACCAGTTTATTTTAGGTAATTAATGGGGATGACAGACATACAGGATTGATAGGTATTAGTAACAGATCAGTTATAAGGAATAGAAGTTGTGAATGATTGATAAGGAAGTCATGATAATAAAAACATGGAGGGTAAAAGTGGTGAGGGGATGGTGCAGGTTTACATCCACAGATCCTTCATCAGCCCTGACGTCAGAGACTCGAGTGGGAAAACAGACAGGAATGTTTAACCTGATCTGATCCAGATTAAAGCTGCGAAGAGTTCAAAGTTTCTTTCCTCACGTGGTCCAGATAAGAAAACCGAGCCGTCTGGATTCACACCTGGTCTCAGGTGGTGATAAATCAGCCTGTTCAAGTGCACAAACTTTCTTTATCAGCACTTTCACACAGACTGGTCTGAGTAGTGTTTTAATTAGACTAAACCACATACGTGCTTTTAAGAGTTCATCTCAGGTCAGTCCCAGAAACAGACTTCAGAGAGTGTCTTCATCATCATCACCGTCACAGGAGTCGTTCTTCCACAAAGACGGGAATCATCCGGGACATGATTTTATGCAACCAAGAAAATCAAAAAAGCCTTCAAATGTAAAATGTACGACTTTAAACAGTTTATCGATCATTTAGTCATCAAACCTGAAACTGTTGGAGGACGCGAGCAGCTTCAGCCTCACCTGCAGAAAACACCTATGGAAGCTCATTTCTGCCACGTTCATGTTAATGTTGATGATTTCGAGTCAGAATCATAAGTTTGTCAGTTTCTTTTCATTTGAATATTTAATTTGAACTTAAATGTAATCCAGCAAATTATAACAATCATTTAATTTTACTACATATTTAATGTTATAATTATAACAATTTCCTTTCAAATGACTGAATGAATATTAAAGATTAAACTTGCAGAATATTTTTAAATATAAAATATGGATTAATTTTAAATGATCATTTCTAATCATGATTTAAAACATTTCTAAAGTCTAATTTGATCCAGCTCATCATTGAAAGTCATTACCAAAACTTAAAAATATTGTAGTTTCTATGTTCCTGTGTGCATTTACAGTTTAAGATTCAAGACATCAAACTGGTGGAAATTCTTACATTTTTTAAAATTAATTTGTACTTTCCTTTGTTCATATTATTTGGGCACAAACAGGCTTCCACATTTCACAAGCAACAGGAAGTGACGCACAGACGAGGAGGCGGGGCTTTCGTCTAGAAGCTTTATTGATAATTGTTTACATCTCACAATGCATTCCACAAACACGGCTCCCGGCTGGAAGCTTTTTATCGTCACAATTGAAGTATGAAGTTTATCATTCACAATTATACTTGCATAACAAACAAATGCTTGAAGGTTTCCCAAAAGTCACATCAAGTTGCAACTTTATTAAGATAACGGCTCCACAGACAGAATGGTTATTTTAATCCCATGGCTGTTTTGTTTTTTTAAATCTTTTTAAATATTTTCTGATGGTGATGAATGTAAACGTTCCTTCCAGAGTTTGTCACTAGACAGCTGCGATGACGTGGAAATAACGACTTTTATGTAATTAATGTGTTTAAATCGTCCGGCAAAGATTTCTAGATGTTTCTAACTAGAGTTACTCAGAAGCGATGAAGATTTTAAAAGGTAGTACAACCCTCCTCCCTCCCCCCGCTGCCTCATCAGGAGTCAAAGACGTCGTTCGCGAATCCGTTGTTCGTCACATCGAGGCGGAACCGGCGTACCGAGGAACGAGCTCCAAGCTTCAGGGACACGACAGGAAATCACAAAAATACACCGAAAATCAGCGAGAATATTCAGACCGAAAAAACAACAACAACAACAAAAAAAAAAAGAGGCGCCGCCAGCCGCTCGCGCTCATCGACCGCAGCCGACGCGAAGACGAACCCTTCAGCTGGAAAACCTAAAGCCAAAAACAGAAAACAGATCCCCCGAACCCGGCCGAGGAGCAGCCGACCTCCCACAGCGCACCGGGTGGAGGGAGCGAGGGTTCGTTCAAGATTCAAATGAGTTTCTTCGAGCGCAGAAACAAACATTTCAAAACTCGACTTTAAAAAGAAAAAAAATAAAATAAAACGGGGGAGGGGGAAGCGAAAAATCATCGAGCTGACCTTGGAGTCGTCACACGGCCGCAACTTTCCCAGAAAACACAAAAATAATAAAAGGAATTCTGAACTGGAAAAAAATGTTTTATTATTTTGACAAATGCAGTTGGAAGGGCTGCGTCCACGCCAAACCCCTCCCCCTCCTCCTCCAGCCTTCCTTCATATCCACCCCGTCTCCCCTCACCCACCCACACACCCCCATCCTTCAATCAAATCATCTGGCTCAGGACTTCCTGAATCCAACTCCCACTTCCTGTTTACATCACTCTGTCTTGCGTTTCATCCCGGGCACCTTCGCCTGGATCCTGTGAACGAATCAGAACAGACGAGCCGTCAGCACGAGACACAAACACAAACATCAAAGTCGACGTTAAAATCAGACGTCTGGTCGTGAAATAATCGGCTACGATCAAAAGTCTGATCGCCACAGCGGCCGCTCAAACCGCAGAGCAAACACGAGTCTGACGTCTGCAGGCTCGCTGTGAGTCGGACACCACGCTGTGACATCACATGATTCAGATTACAGCTGAGGGGAGTTTGCTCTTTACTTCAGATATTAGCAGCACGGAGGAAGTCAGCAAAGGGTTTGGAGCTGTTTGGAGGGAGCGAGTCGATGTGTCCGAGTACTCTGATTACATCGTTCTCCAGTCACTCCCACAGAGAGACTCGGAGCTGGGAATCTAACGTGAGCCTCACTAAGAGCAGGCCCTGCTGCATCATAAATATTCCTGGACGTATTTGTTGGATTTGATCTGACAAAGTTAAGAAAAACATTTAAGTCGAGCCTTCAGCAGAAACCATGTGACCATCAGTCTCGTTGATCCGACAGCATCAGCAGAAATAAAACTGGAGATGGGAAAGTGGATGAGTGCAATATTCCTCATGAACAGTGAGCTGATATTCCTCAGAGGGCTCATCCTCACAGCTGTGTCAGTCTGCTCTGCAGCTCCTCTTAGACATGAAACTACCAGAGTCTACAACAGTACAGCCCACTGCGAGGCCCACTGTGAACCGCGAGGCCCACTGTGAACCGCGAGGCCCACTGTGAACCGCGAGGCCCACTGTGAACCGCGAGGCCCACTGTGAACCGCGAGGCCCACTGTGAACCGCGAGGCCCACTGTGAGTTCCACCACAGCAGACACTTAATTTAAAAACAGTGGTTTTGTTGGCTTTGAGAACAGGAAGTTGCCGTTTTGCTGCTCACTTACTTTCCAACGACATCTTTGATCTGGTTGTTGACCAGAGCCAGGTAATGGTCGATCTGAGCCTGGAACACACACACACACACACACACACACACTTTAAAACTAGAACGAGCACCTCCATCATCGACATTCTTTCTGTATTTCACAGTAAAATAATAAAAACTAGTAGAGAACGTCTTTACTGGCTGTGGTTTATTTCTCAGCTGCATCAAACACCCTCACAAACCTGCAGACAGAATGGTGCATTGTGGGTAAAATGAGCCCTCACCTGGTGCTTTTCATAGATGATCGGGCAGCTGAAGACTGCGATCACACCTGCAGGAGGAGAAGAGGAGGCGGCTGAGTGTGGTTCGTGTTACTCGAGTATTTTTATCTAAACCTCAAACTGTGTCTGCGCTTTAAACCAGTTCATCTTAATGGGACTTCCTGTTTCAATGAACATTACATTTATCTGTGATTTGACTCCAAAAGATCTCGTTTTGGTCATGTGATGAATAAAGACAAAATCGACCAGTTTAAGTTCCTAAAATCTCCACCAGATGGAGTCAAAGGGAGAGAACACACTGAGACCTCCACCCTAAGACTGGTGCCATCATCGTCCCTGCTGTGACTCACCCAGAATAAGAAGAGTGAGGCCGTTGAACAAGGCGCCGACGTAGGTCAGGATCCACATCAACACGGCGAACTGAATCAGAGAAGAAGAGACGAGTCAGCGGAGGCTCGAGTACTTCATGAATAAAACTACAGGTTCATCAAGCTCAACTGTGACAGGAATCAGAGAACAGTGGTTTAACACACTGAAGGGTCAAAGGTTAAGAGGTGGAGTCATGGTGGCTGTGTTTGTGAAGCTGTGATGTAAGCGGATGCTTTCCACAGTTAAAGTGTGCCATCTCAGGCTGCAGGCTCATTGAAACACGTGTGACATTTAGTGACCTGCTGATGCGGAGGGAAATACTCAGGACAATAACAGGAAGTTGGAGCAGAGGCAGAAGAAGAGCGGGGTTATCCCAGAATGCACCCTGCCTGTGAGACATTCCTGAGGCTCGAAGCGGCTCCTGGAGGAATTAAAACTATCAGTTTTTTTTTACCCTCTAAGGGAATCTCGGCGGCATGTCTGCCCGCTGAGCTGCAGCTCTGTATTTGGACAGCAGGCCGGGGGGTGGGAGGGGCTCAGCGAGGCGACGACAGCCCCCGACAGCTGCAGAGCCGCCTGAACGTTGACCTGCACTCACAGTAAGCCAGTGCAGGTGCTGCTCATTAACACAGCCTCAAAAAGCACGAGCCCGTGTGCGCACACAGACGCAGCGCTTGCGTCCTGCGGGGGGAGCTGTGGGCGGAGCTGCGGGACACTTATAGAGAAACACGAGCCTTCAAACTCACCTTGATGGAGTCGACCAGGTCCTCGACCAGGAACAGGCGTCTCAGTTCACCGATGGTCTTGTTGAGCTTGGCCAGAACCACGTCGCTGTACTTGTGGACCATGTCTTCAGACAGCGCCACCTCCTGGTCCAGATACTGCCTGCGGGGCACAGCAGAGGAGCAGGTCAACACTGTAAAAATATGCTGCAGTTCCTCTAGCGTCCAGCAGAGGCAGAGTGAGTCAGCCCCAAAGTGTTTTGGCCACTATAGATCATTTCCCCTTCATATGAAACGTGTATTTATGACTCACCCCGTTAAACTTTATTAATGCTTAAAGTGTGCATTATTAGGGGCGTCGACATTTTAACCACTTTAGTGTCATTTAAGACATTTACAATATATTTTTTCTACATTTTTCTTCTATATCGAGCTTGGATGTTATATTTTTCTATAAAAATTCAAACTAATCATCAACTTCAGTAAAACTTTTCTTTGTATCAATAAAACCGTCACGCTCTCTGGTCGTATGAATCATGTACGCTCGAACTCTAGATCAACCGCTGGACACGCTGATCAGGAACAAACTGATGAAGTCAGTCAGGCTGTTTTCACGTTGTTACGATAAATAACTCATTCGCCTCTCTAACAATGTGTCGATGTAGCCTCCAGTTCAATGTCTAATGGAAGAGACGGCACCAGTACTGCTGCTGCGGTGGTGAAACTGCAGAGCAACACTAAATACTGTTTATCCTGGGAGGTGTACGCACGTTGGAAAACTGCAGCAGCAGAAGAAAGCAAACATGTGTAACAGGAAGTGACCGTTGGCGGCTGATCCACACTGTGTATGGTTACATTTCCACGCAGGTTACACCATCACTTCTCTGGCTTTACACAACTTTGCAAAGTTCACAGCTTTGACGGTTAAAACTTCAACATTTGTTTTTAAATCTAATAAATCTACAGTGTGAGCTACATGCTAACGCTAAAATCTAGAAAGTCGTGTTTTTAGGTACAGACACGTCTGCTGTGAATATTCAGTGAAGCTGATTTAGTAAAGATGGAGCGTTTGCTGCACGATCACGTCTCCTCTGAGTAAAAACGAAGAAATCTGCAGGAAGTCAGACGTAATGCGACTCTGTTTATGCTAATCTGCATTAAACAGCCTGAGGTTTGCAGCGAGGAGGAGGAAACACCGTAAGGTTTTTCTCCGTCTGAGGGAACAAACCACCAAAGAAACGAGGAGCTCAGCGTGACCTTTGACCTTCACTGCTGCAGTGAGAAAGGAGCGTATCTGATGTGAGGCGTGACTAACAGGATAACAGGAGCAGCAGCAGAGAGCCGGAGCTCCGGCTGATAATCAGGATTAATCAGGTCGTTGATTTCTCTAACGGGATTGGCTGGGTTTAAATTCCTGATGAAATCTGACGAGCGGGGACTCGCACGGTCTGCCAACTCATTCAACTCCAATCTATGAATGCTGAACCTTCATCTCCTCCTTCACTCAAACCTCCTCCCGTTTCTCCTCCTGCTGGTTAAATCCCATCAGGAGGATTTTCCTGGTGTTTTAAAACAAACCTATATTTCCTGTTTTGTTTTATCAAAGATCTGCTTCGTTTTGTCTCATCGAGACAGATTTTATGGAAACTCGGTGCCGATGAAACTGCTCGAGTTTTTCCAGCAGCTCAGAACAGATTGTTTTTATTAATGACCTTTGACCCTAAAACTGAAGAGGCCAGTGTGTGTCCTTCACACCCAACTGTGTCGTATTTTAGGATTTGGGCGTTTTATGTTGGTGCCCAATATGTATGCAGAGCTGGGAGCTACAGGGAGGTGCTGGGAGGAGCTACAGGGAGGTGCTGGGAGGAGCTACAGGGAGGTGCTGGGAGGAGCTACAGGGAAGTGCTGGGAGGAGCTACAGGGAGGTGCTGGGAGGAGCTACAGGGAGGTGCTGGGAGGAGCTACAGGGAAGTGCTGGGAGGAGCTACAGGGAGGTGCTGGGAGGAGCTACAGGGAGGTGCTGGGAGGAGCTACAGGGAGGTGCTGGGAGGAGCTACAGGGAGGTGCTGCAGCTTTCCTACTATGGTTTTAGCAGCTGAATTTCCCCTCAGCAGCTCCCGTGGACATGCACGACTCTCACTGTCTGACACTTTTAGACATTTATCAAAAAAACATGGAAAAATAAACTCCGACCTTTCGGACTCAAACCTCTGATAACTCTGCAGACGGGCGGTACTCACTTGAATGGGTGTCCCTCATCTGACTTCTGGATGGCCTGCAGGATGCCTTTGTATATCCTGAAGCAGATTGTGACTGAGAGCAGGGCCAGGCAGATGTAGGAGCACACGCTCACGATGCTGCACACCGTCAGGGAGAGGAGCAGCAGCAGGGCGGCGCCGAACACCACGCCCGTGGTCTTCACATCACGCCAGTAGAGGAGATCCACCACTGCAGCGGGAAGAGCAGCAAAAACCGTCATCGGGACAAGAAACAGTTTGTGACATTAGATATTCTAACTGATGATCTGCACAGTGACTCCAGGGTGATGCTGTCCTGATCTCCCCTCAGAGCTCCTGCTCCAAAGGTGAATGTCCACATTCATCATGACCACCGATTTTATTATTATGACTCTACAAACATTACGAGGCCAAAGTTTTACTGGTTATTCGATATCAAACTGAGCTGTGTGTGACGCCCATGACCTGAAACCAAATCCAATCCCAGATAAACTGTTTGCTTCCTCCTGCAGCTGCAACAAGCTTCCAGCTCTTCTTCCCTGTTTGTTGGTGATTTGCATCATTTTCCTTGTTTTTGTTAAAGCGGGACGAACAGATCAGAGATCAGCGACCACGAGACCGTCAGCAGACACGAGCGGGAGGAAACAGAGTCTGACTTTAAAGTGCCCACAGGGCGAAGCTGAAACCAGTCAGATTTTCTGCCCCCTCACATGGACGCTGCATGACATCATCTTATCATAGAGCATCCGGGGTCAGAGGTCACGCTTGGCCTCATCCAGAGTTTGAGTCAGCTGCTGCAGGGTTTTAGAGTCCCTCTTTTCTGTCTCTCTGGGACTTTGATTCATTTTTACCTGCAGCCTACAGCAGCGATGACGGAAGACACGCATCATCATCATCCTCCTCCTCCAGCTCAGCGCTGAGGTTGGGGCCAGGCGCCTGTTAATAATCAGCTCTGTGTTACAGCTGCCTGACACATGAAAGCACACGCCCTGATCATTTTCAGCCGTCTGTGGTAAAAATGATGCAGATTTCAAACAAAGCGAGAACCTCAGAGCGCAGCGCTCAGTCTGGGTACAACATCATCGTTTATACTGATGCTGAGCTGCATTAAGGCATGTCTCACCTGCGCTCCTCCTGAAGCTCTGCCCCCACGCTCCCTGTGCATCTAAATGGCGCTCTGTGTTTTCCTGCAGCGTGCAGGCAGAGCCACGCCGAGCTGACAGCACACTACCTTTGTGTGTTTCCTGTGTTAACACGTCATGCAGCTGTGAATTTAAACACTCGAGTCGTGGCAGAAGCAGTAAAACGCTCGTGTGCACTCTGATGTAAAATTCCTGTTTTTCTGAATGGAGTCTGGTGGAGTGTAACAGCTGCGCTTACTGAGCACATGGCTTATGTTTGCGTCCGCTTGGGGGCGTGGCCTACTGACACCTGCTGCAGGTATCACACTGCAGAGTGAAAGAAAACCTTGCACATAATCTGAAAATAAAGTAATAATAATAAAAATGAATTTAGTGCAGAGCACTGTCCCTGCTGAGCTTCACGTCAGACTCTTACAGGCTTTATTGTCACTGCTGAACACAATCAGCAGCATCATGAAACTAAAAAACTAAAATTAAAAATCTGCAGGTTCCTGACTGACAGGAAGTCCTCCCCTCTCTGACGGGCGCTGAGAAGGCGAGCGGGGAAGTCAGCGCCTCCTGAGCGACAGCTGAGCTCATGACCTCCTTCGAGCACACTTATATTTCATCAGGGAATTCCAGGCAGGTCAGCGGACAATATTAGAAGTGAAAGAGCGGTGCATTTCCTGCAGGCTCGCAGACGTTTCACTGCAGCAGGTCAGGGAGAAGAGTTCAAACGCACCACAAAGCGCCAAAGAATAAACGGCACCATTCAGAGAGCCACCAGATAATGTGCTCTGTGATAAGGAAAGCAGCTTTAAAATGCAAACGGATCCTTCAGAGTGAGACGACGACAGCTGCTGTGAGAGACGACGGGCCGAAATACTCCAGAAAATGAATCCATATCATCAAATGTTCAAACATTATATCTGAAATTTTATATTTCATCAGAGGAAAGCAAGCAAATCTGAAAAACTGAAAACACCCCGGACGTCTGCCCGTTCCTCCGCTCAGGTGTGCCTCAGCTTTACCTGCTGCCACAAGTCAAAATCCAAAAACTCTTCCAGAAGAGTGAAATGTCAGTCATTTAGCTGCTTTTTAAAGTTTAAGGATAATCACAGTTTGCTGTCAGACGTGTGAAAGAAAAGCAGAAGCAGTTAAGTTTAAGAAGCTGAAAGCAGCAGATGATTAAATGCAACGCTCAACAATGAACATTTATAGTTAAGAAAACGTCACAAGGATGAAAATCATCTAATCCGACTTTCAGTTTCTCAAAAGACCAAAATATGCAGCAGATACAGAATAAATACTGACCATGAATATGTGAACTTGAACAACTTGATTGACTAACAGCAAAAATGTTTAAACACATTTCAGCTACGAGCTAACATCAGCGATTGAGTCCAACCAGTAATCAATAATTCACACTTTATGAAAGGACGGCACATGGCTGCTATCCCAGCTCCATCACCATGGTAACAGATGCTGAATCCTGGACCGGAGGTGGTCATGCTCAGAGCTCGTTTTCACCGATCCCGTCATCCGCGTCTGCTCTGAGCGAGCTTTAGATTCTCAGCTGAAGGAAAACGTTTTAAACGTGAACTCCGTTTAAAACAGTCGCGATTTCACTGAAGGAGCCCCGCACGCAGCGGGAGGCTCTGATCGCGAGGTAGAAACAACATCAACACATTTCCAAACTCTGTGACGCACAGCTGAGTACAGCGAACCCAACACTGCAGATCCAAATGATGCTTCAAACACTGAAGCAGAAAGGCTTAACACAGACAGCTGACGGCCGCTGTGGTCACGCCGCTCACCGCGGTGTCAGGTTCTCTCCATCCAGCCTGGATGAACTTGTTTAGCTACACCGCTCAGGTTCCCCGGGCCACATGTTCCAGGGGTTGTTAGCCTAACAGCAGTTTGTTTCCGTGCACGTTTCATTTCTTTTCGTGGGATGACATAAAATGTTTTACGGTCTCCACGCTCCTGACAGAAACACGCGAGCGAGTCCAACCTCTGCACTCAGACTGCAAACAAACCAAACTCATCTGAGACTGTTGTGTTGTTAATAAAACACCAAACCTGGAGTTTCAGGCACTGCAGTGTAAAAACATCTTAAAATGACAAAAATATAAATACTGAAACGCCCATGAACCTCTATACTATTGAGTTTACAGTCAGACCGCTCCTGGGTTTTATTTTACATTTAACATCTGTGTTTGGACCTGACATTTCGATTACAGCGAATCCTGTGTTTAAATAAATTAAACCTGACTTTACAAAGTCCAGTTAAAATAATTTAGGTGATTTTTCTTTTATATAACATTAACACTGCCTGTTCAAGGACACCAGTATAAAAACTAATGTAAATACACCAGACTGTAAGTGTGCTAATACATGCAGGACAAACTCAAAGTAAATCAGACTGTGTCAGAGGAAAGAGGCGAGCAATTCATTTTAAATGTGCTCAAAGAAACGCAGAGCAGAAACATTTCATCAAAAATAAAATGATTTCGTTTGCATTCATGTTGTTCTGGACACCTAAAATGAAAGATGTAAAGCTGAGAGCAGATTATATGTGTGATGAGCTTCACACCAGGACTCCCTGTTAGTGTTTTTATACTGGCTCTGATGGTGCGTTCACTGACGCCCGTCAGAGTGGCTTCCAAACCCCTTCAGAGACACACCGTTATTTACACAGAGCCACGAGAAAGGCCGGGCGGGCTCCTGCCGGTGAACCATCCCGTTTACAGGCTACATGTGGGCTGACAGATGCTACGTTAGCCGACAGCTAGTTATCTCTCTGCTCAACGTGCTAACTCGGTGCTAACGCCGTTAGCCACCGGCTGACGGCCGGTGGACCGGCTACCGTGCGGTCGTAAAGACTCGGACCGAGCACATAACATGAGAAGAGACAGACGGGAGGAGGTGGAGGAGGGTCTGGGATCCAAATGTGTCCGCCTGGCTACATATGGTAGCAGGCGTGCTAGGAGCGATGGAGGCTGGCTAAAAATAGACCCGCATCACAGCGAGCTAAACCCGGCCGCTGCTTTAATCCCCTCTCTGACACGGATACCGTCCCCCCTAAATGTTTTAATTTTTCTGCCCGGGATGCTCTCCGTCTGTCCCCACCGGCTGCTCGCCTCCTCGCGGGGACGAGCTGTCAAACCGTCCGGCATGACCTCCCGCAGGCGGCCCGGTGCGCCTCCAGCCCTCCCCGACTCAACGACAGCCTTTTCCGCCTCGAAAGGAGCCCCGCTCTCGGTGCTCATGGAAACGCAAACCGGCCATAAACGCGACGCTAGCGGGCGGATGGAGACAGGAGAGACGGTAAACAAAAGATTAGAGCCACACTAACCACATTTGGCGTCCATCTTGAAGCTCCGCTGAGAGAGGTGAGACAGAGGAGGGGGGCCGGGCATGCGCAGTTAGGCCTCTGTCTCACTCACGGACCCCTGCTGGGACAGGTTGAGCCCGCACGGGTCCGCTTTTAAACCCGGGACACAACTCTGCCGGGTGAAGGCAGCGAGGGTCTGGACCAGGAGGTCAAGTTACTCGTGTTTAATATGAAAGTTTTACATTTGTGAGGAAAAAACTTTCACATTTAAAGAAGAACAAAATCAGGAAAATCAAAACGAGCCAAAAACGGGCAAATTTACCGGAAAAGGGTCAAGTTTAGGAGAGGCGAGGGGCCAAATTCATGACAAAAACGTCAAAAATATACAAAGAAAAAAGCAAATTTATGAGGAAATCCTCACCAGCAGTGAGGAGCAGGTCAGTGAGGAAGACTCGACACGTCATGCAGGCATTAAAAAACAAAACATGTCTGAAGCTGACTGCAGGTCAGTACAATGAAACCTCCACGACTCAGACAAACTAAGGAAGCAGAGGTCAGTGTGAAAGGAGAAACAGGCTTCCTAACAAGGATGATCGCCACAGGAGGAAGAGGAGGAGGCAGCGTGTCACAAGGCTGTAGAAGGACAAATGCAGCTGCAGGAAGGACAGAAGAAGACAGAAAAGTGAGGAATCCAACAGATGGTACATGAAATCTGCTCATGTTCAGCAGCAATCCCTGCACCGGTGCATGCAGGGAGAGCTGCAGTTCGTTTGTTCATACGTTACTGATGGACGGCGTGCTGAAGGAGAGCGGCTGCTTTAACGGCGTTTTTTTCATCGAGAAACCGACAGAGCGAAGCTCCAGAGTCAGACGATCAAACATCCCGAAGGCTGAAAGCTCAAATCATGGCGAAGGTGACTGAGCGACACAGTGCGGATGGGGAACTGCTCTATAAACCACGAAAGGAAGTTTGAGCATCTGAAAGGTGCTGATGTGTCTGACAGGGACAGCACGCTCGTCCTCAGGGTTGATCTGCTGCAGACGCTCAAAAACCAGTGAGACTGGAAAAACCACCAGCAGACCAGGCTCGCCGTCGAGCCTCAGGTAAGACGAGAAAGCAGGAAGACGATCAGACCAGCGAGCGAGTTCACCTGCTACAACCAGTCTGTGTGCCGATGTTCACCTGCCAGCAAATCGCACTTCTGTCATCCATCACAACGCATGCTTTGTTTTCTTCAGCGCCGTAATCTGATCGATGTAAGAGAGGCTCCGTCATCGCTGCCGGTCGTCACACCGCGGTGGATACCTGCGAGGGTTCAAACAGCCGCCAGCCCGCCATCAGAACAAAACAGGCTCGGTGTTTACTCCACTATGAACTCTGCTAATTATTCTGTATGTTTGCAGGTTGAGCTGGCGGTTTATAAACTCACTATGTGTTAATAGACCTCTGCATCGAATCATATCTGTTATTAATCTCTGTCTCTCTTCCACAGCATGTCTTTATCCTGTCTTCCTTCTCTCACCCCAACCAATCACAGCAGAGGCCGAGTCTCCTATCAAAAGTTACAGCTGTCTTTATGGACTTGGTGAAAATCGCCTTATTTCGGCGAGACAGTGCGTTTCGCCCCGCCCCTCCCTGAGCCTGGTTCTGCCGGAGGTTTCTTCCTGTTATAAGGGAGTTTTTCCTTCCCACTGTCGCCAAAGTGCTTGCTCATAGGGTTCATATGATTGTTTTTCTCTGTATGTATTACTGTAGGGTCTACTGTACAATATAAAGCGACTCGAGTTGACTGTTGTTGTGATTTTGTGCTGTATAAATAAACCTGATCGACTGATCCAGCAGCTGAACGTTGCTTTGAGTGTGAAAACATGTCAGTCCCTGCTCTGTGTGAGTGGATGATGCACAAGAGGTCAATGTGTATACTCAAATTTTAAAAAGGCCAAACGTGACAGCTAACAGGACTTGATGTGATCGTGTAAAAGAAATAAAAGCAGCCTGTCGTCAGTGCTGTGAGCTGGACAGCTGCCTTCTCCTCAGCTTCGATGGAGCTCGCTCATAAAGCCGAAGAATTAAACTGAAAAATGTAGAAATGTTTCTCTGCAGGAAAAAAAATGCTCAAAAACTTGTCATCAACAGTCGAGCTCAGCATCACTCGAGTGTAGCTCGGTCTGATTTATAAAAACGTGCGATCAGACTCAGAACGTCTGAACCGAGGACGAAGGTGAGTCACTGAGCTGTGATGAAGATGATGATGATGCTCCTCAGGCTAGCTTGCAACATAAAACTGAGTTAATTCACTGCAGCGACACACACACACACACACACAGAGCAAATAGTGCTTAGTCATAGTGCGACAGCCTCACGGCTACACGTTCTGTCACTTCATGGCCATCGCTCATTAATCACACACACACACACACACACACACACACACACACGGGCAGGGGAAGCGAAAGCAGCGCTGTGACCTCAGATGATGCAACAGCAGAAGGACACATGATGGTCAGCAGCGAGCAGCGTGAAAGAATTTTTGAGCTTTTGAAACATTAAAGCGAGACAAATATGATTTCAGTTCAACTGCGTCACTGAAATCTTCACTACTCGAACATTTACTATGAAAGGTCTACAAGAACTTCCTGAAAGAGCATCTCATGCACGGCTGCATCATTTAAATCGAGTACGTCGTTCTTCATGATGCTACAGTGGACCTATTCTACTTCCTGTTTTATTCCTACAGCTGCTTTGCATGATTCACAGTTCCAAACAATCCTCCTTTATCTCATTCGGGGCCTTGGTACCTGCCGTTTTAGCTCCTCCTCCTTATGTCAACATTGCTACAATTGGCTGCCACCACAATGAACAGATGGGTGGGGCTTCTGTGCCTGAGATTACCATATTTGGGATATCCCAGCTCTGTGACATCATTCAGATCCAACAGTGTAAAAAAACTGCGATAAACTGAGTGTTTAGAGCAGGATTACTCTAAATACGCTCAGTTTATTATTAAAAAGTTAAACCTAGAAAGATGGACGACACCACTTTAAAGACCCTAACGAAATAACTTTTCTAGACCCAGGTTCACATAACGCAGCAGGAAAAATGACATCAAACAGGGCAGTGGTCATATACTTGAATATAATTATAAATAAAATAAATAAATAATGCGTGTCACAAACCAAACCTTAGTTTTCTCCAATCACTAATGAAGTTTGTACTTCACAGCAGTCAACATGAATGCCTTTCTGTGGTTATCAAACAGAAACTTGAGGCCCAAATTCTTCATTAGTCTGTTAATTGATTAGCTAATCAACACTATTGACTGCAGCTGATTTTCTGTCTTACAGTGAACTGAAAACCTGCCGGTCAGCAGCTCCTGTGAGCGATTACACAGCAGGAAAACAGACTTTAGTCAGGCTGATGAAATCAACGATTGAACGGATTTATTCATCACCTCCACCGGAGAGGCGTGTGATTGGTTCAGCTTCATCACTCTGAAATCTATGGACGGTATTTCTGTATATTTGTATAGACGTGCAGCTTTTCTGTGACCAATTCTAAAAACATCAAACTGAAAAAGGAAGAGTTAGAAAGTACTCAGAGAGACTGTTTATGCCTGTTCAGCCTCTTGTTTTCTCCTTTATCTCGTCCAGATAAAGAAAATGAGGCTTTGGTTTGTCAGGATGAAGACCAGGAGAAGCTGGTAAGGAGGTCTGAGCACGTCTCAGGTTCAAAGATACTGTTTGAAAAATGAGAAACGACCTTCAGAATGTAGCAGAGCTCAAAGCTTCAGACCGTCAGGAAAATCCACACCACGGAACCAGTTCACCGTTTTTGGGAAAAAGCTGAAAAGCAGCAAATCCTCAGATTAGAGAAGCTCGAAGCATGAGCTGGATTTTTTTTAAAAAACGTTTAATCCACACAGAAAAAAAAAAAAAGAAAAAAGAAAAAAAAAGACGGCCAGAGGGTCAAAACATGGTGGAAGGTCTCTGACAACCCCACGAATAACAAGAACAGGAACACGATGTTAAAAACTGAGACGGCGAGTGACTGACTGACATCCAACCATCAGTCACCTGCACGTGGGTCACATCAGACACACCTGTGCTTCAGTCCGGAGCCAGGGAAAGGTCAAACAGTCACCACGGTAAAAGCTGCAGCAGGAACAACAACAACAACAATAATAATGGTTTATCTGTTTATCGCTTGTGAAAGTGATTGCTCACAGCCCTCAGCTGAGGACACGTGATACTAAACAGGCTGTAAAATCCAAAATATAGATCCAACTTACCAAATAAACGCCTGACTTTGTCTGGTAAATTTCACATAACTAAACAAAAGGGGAGGAAGCTGAATAAAGACCCAGGATCACGACTAAAATCCCCCAAAAATGAACATTTCCAGTCACATGAGACAAAGACAAGCACCAGGAAACTGGGAAATTTTGTGGAAAATGATTAAAAATGTGAATAAATATCCAAGATAAAGAAAGAAACGTGTTGTTTGTTAAACTGATAATTGTTGAGTTTGCCTCACAGGAAGCTGGACATGCTCCGATGTGAGGAGGAACAGAAACGAGTGAAACCAGCACATCGAGGTCCTGCAGCTCTAACATGACCCTCATGTAACGCATGCTGCTGCTGCTCCAGCTCATCTGCATATGCCCGCTATATTAGCCAATCATTAACCTGCCAACTAACGTCACCCCTCTCTCCGATCTCCCCTCCTCCTCCTTCCTGCTGTCCACCTTTGGTCACAGTGGCTGACTGGCCGACTGTCCAAAGGTCCCGGAGCTGCAGGGACGACACCCGAACACAAGCCAGAAAATTCTGCAGCTCCCACATGAGACAGACGCCACAAACCTGCTCTGAGGCCAAGCTGTTCACCTCTTAGGAAGCTAAACAAGGCTAAAGCGAGTCAGAGACTCCAGAGCTGCACACATCTGCCGAGTTTCAGGTTAATTCAGCACAACGTGGGCGTCTAATGCAAGCGAAGGAAAGTCAGAGCGGTAAAACACGAGCGGTTTGTGCAGGAGGAGCTGCGGGAGGAGGACGAGGCAGAAAGGTGGAGGTTTACCCTGCTCCTTCCAGTGCTTGGCGGCAGCATCACACTCCTTTCTGTCCACAGAGTTGTTATCCATGCCGTCCGATCAGCAAACAGTCATTCCACTGAGAGAGGGACCCGACAGGCAGCAGCACTGAGAGAGTGTGTGAGGAAAGATGTGTGTGTGTGTGTGTGTCGGGCTGCAGGAGGAGGAGGAGGAGGAGGGAGGAGGAGGGAGGGGAGAACCTGAGCAAGGCTTCCTCTGAGGGGGGGTGACTGCAGCGGGCGAATAAGTCCCTCCCGCCGGCTGTCAGCTGACTGTCTGCTGCCAGTGCTCTGACGCAGCAACTATAACCGGCTCGGCCTCACCCCCGCCTTCCCTCCTCCCTCCACCATCCCTGCCTGCTTTGGCTTCCTCCTCCTCTTCACACAAAACCAAATTCATGTTCCTTTTCTCCCTTCCTTTTTTTTGGATGTCCCCTTACTTTTCCTTCGTCATCCCGTCACAGCCAGATCTGCTGACGAAGCAGGCGATGACACCACGATGCAGAAACCTCGATGGCTGAACCGGGCTGCAGCCACAGACTGTATATAAAAGACGGCCACGCCACCTACTGGTTTGCCCACACTCAGAAACAATTCAGCCATGCTGGGCTGTTTCATGTGACCATATTTATGGATTAATGTACTGCATGGATACATCACAAGGACACAGATACCTGCTAATGAGTGCAAAGTGACATCCAAATAAAGTGACACAATCCTTGTTGGACAGGCTGTCAGTGCAGTTAATGCACAGCACGCCTTATTGTTTGTCAGCTGCAGCTTTTGGTGCAATCAGTGTCTTCAATCATTTCTAATGTCCAGCAAGGGGCGACTCCTTATGTCTGATTGGATAAAAGTGTGTGAGCCTGGTGCTCACCTGGTCTCTTAGCTCAGTGAACTGTTTCCTGGTCTCAGTCGCTGCTTTAAAGTCTTACTGAAGAAAAGTTCATTTTGTCAATTTTGGCTCCATTAGAGTCAAAACGAACCAGAGAAAAAGCACGATGCTAATTGGCTAACTGTGACTGGGAGGTCAGAGTCTTCCTGTGGTCGTGACATCTGGTTTCAGAAAGCTTGAGACTTCAAAACCGGGACTTCACTTCCATCTTTTATATACAGGACCACTTTGAAATTAGCCTAAAAAATGTCACAAAACAGCCAAAGAGTCGTTACATGTTGTGTTTTTGTCTGACCCAAATCCACAGACAGTCAGTTTGTGGATTTTCTGCTTTAAAGCAGAAACACTTTAAAGAACAGAACGAAGCACCGAGGAGCTGCAGGAGGCTCGGCTCTGCGGCTTGGAGCTGCACTGGTGTCATCAGAGTGGTAATTATCAACTTGAGCCACTAGAGGGCACCTGCGTCCTTTATAAACACCTCTTTTATTCTTTCTTTCAGCCACATTCAGCAAACCTTATGAAACACGTCTGACTGAAACAGTTTCAGGGTCTGCAGCTCAGCTTTAACTAGGCCCACAGTCTGGACGTTTAATCCAAAAAACCTTCTGGATATTACTGCTGCATGTGTCACATGGCCTTATGTGTCACATACAGCCACATAAAGGCCTGAATCATCACAGTTCCACGCCTCCCTAGTCTCAGTTTCTACTGCCGGGATTTCTGAGGCACACAAACCACAAATAAACTTCCTCAGCTCAGACCGAGCGTTGCTTTTCTGCTCCATCACGTTAAGATTAGCATCATTGCGCTAATGTGTGACTGTGTGCAACAGCAACACCAGCTGGTTTAACTACATTTGTATTTTTTTAATTATCAGTTAACTGCAGCCTCCCACCACTGGGTGGGGATGCAGCCCCCACGGACGGCAGCGTGATGTGGAGGATGTGCAGCGTCACACACTTTCCTGCTCGTCTGTTCATCGTTATTCATCAGTTTTCTGCATCAGTTTAAAACAGCAAACTCAGCGAGCGTTACCGGAACATCATCACTTATCTGTGCTTTGACAACATGGACGAGATCGTCTGATAGCAAACACACCATCACCTCTCCTCTATGGGACACATTTTATTTTACATATTCGTGCTCAGAGCTCGTGATTCGTGCTTCCTGCAGGCTCGAGCTATGAGAAAGTCGTCTAACTGTGAACTTCAGTCTCCAGCTGGAGGCCCACAGTTTGAGCTGCAGTGATTTCACTGTGCAAACAGACGATTACATAAAGAGGAAGTGCACGTTTGCACACAATGACCCTCCACCTTCATCTGACTCTGAATGACTTTGCCCTCTGCTGTTGTAATCCAGCGAACACGTGACGCATTCCCCACAGTAGAAACCTGCAGAAGCTCTCCCTCAGCGGTGAGCTGGACAAGCTCCAGCAGCTTTTCCCCCCTCTGGTTTCCAAAACAAAAGCACTTTGAAAACAAACGCTGAGCAGCTTTGATTTGATGATGTGCACACAGTGGCACAGTTATCCAGCATGTCATCAGCTCATGCCAGGAGGACGTCCCGGACTGGATCTGTGTTATGAATCAGGAGACTGTCACAGCTTTCTCCAGTCACATCATTCAAACTGATCCACAACTCACTGCTTATCGTATTAAACTCATCATCATAAACACAGTCACAGTCACAGGGACGCCAGTTAGCTGAGGTGAAGACTAGCAAACAGCCGCCTGTCAGAGGCCACACCCCTAATAATGCAAGCCTTTACCCAGGTGGGTTACTGAAATGTTCTCTCCCAAAACAAAAGTTTGTGTCAGGCTGTAAAGTTTTTACATGGGAATCTATGGTGACGGGCTCACGGCTGCCTCTGCTGGACACTAGAGGAACTGCGGTTTCCAGCAGTGACTTACATTATTTCTCATCTGGAAAATGTGAGTCGTCCTGATGTCTGGAGTTATTATACATAGTTCAAAGATTTTCTGCTTTTGTTACAAATGACAGCAAATTGAAGATCTTCAAGTTGAGTCTCAGACAAAACGAGACATCTGATGCAATCAGTGTGTTCACACATGTAAGGAATGGTGAGGAAGAGTGGAGCTCAGACAGCAGCGCTGCACCTCGGGTTGCATAATGAAGAACATTTGCTGAGTGTTTTCTGGGTCGGAGAACCCTTTGTGGGGCTGCCAGTGTCGCAATGCAGGGAGGAGGAGGAGGCTTTAATTAACAGGAGATCCCTCCAACACACACACACACACACACACACACACACACACACACACACACACACACACACACCCCCTAAAGCCTCGGCAGCTCATCCAAGGACCACAGTCCGCTTACACAGCCTGCTGTGAGCTGATCAATATCAGTCGCCATTTAAAGGAAGACGAGGCTCTACCGCGCTCACAGAGACGCCTCCTAAAAGCCCAAAGGACACAGCTCTGCGTCTGTCTGATAAACTCTGATCAACCCGCCGCTCAGCTCACAGAAACTTTGTCATGCTGCAGTTCTATCCTCCGATCATCACCTCAGGGCAAAATGAAAACGAACCACAAACAGACGAAACAGGAACTGTGCAGAAATCTGCTCTGCGTCTTACAGGAGGCGGCAGAAGCCGCTTTAAGGTTGTTAAAACGCCTCTTTTGGGCAGTTGGTAAAGAACATTTCCTACAAAACTGCAAGACAGAAGCAGGAATAATATGCAACATATTAATAACTGAGGTGGTTTCCTGGGATGCACCAGCCAGGCAGAGTCATCACACTGTCCACCGAAGCCATGGAGGCTGAACAAATAATAAAATAAAGTAAATAGACCTGCAGATGAATCACTGAGCTGCAGTCCAAACAAATGTAACCATAACTATCCTAAAGGTGACCTACTCTACTCATTTCCACCTCCATATTTCTACTCATGCACTTTCCTACAGGAGCTTCGCATGATTAACAGCTAAAACAATCCTTAATTTTACACTGTGGTTCTCAAGCTGTTTTAGCCCCTCCCACTTCAAATGAACTTTTTCTGATTGGCTGCCCCTCACAGACATACAGATTCAAGACGATGTTTAGAGCAACTTTGGGCTCACAGGGATAAGTGAACGTACACTCGGCTCATTAAAAAACTCTGGTCATGTTAATGTGAACATCCACTCCTGAGTAGTTTATAGGTGGAAAGTACAACGTCCTCCTGACTTATTACAGTTCAGGTTATTCAGCACACAGGTTATCAGTAAATGATACTAAAGCATTCAGCCTCAGAGCATGAAATCTGACACTATGCTGTGTGACGTGCATGGGTGAGAGTAAAACATGTAGTAAAACTCAGGAACAGGGTGTGGTCCGTTCTCTGTGTGCATGTGAGCGGATGCTGGGGTCTGAGGTGGTGCTGGGTTTCAGTCCGATATCTCAGGTTATGTCCAGAGGGGAGGAAGATAAAACCAGAGTAAGAAGATCTAATTCAAAAGCAAAAAAGCTCAGCAGGCAACCAGAAACGCCTGGTGTACTAGTGTTTGTATATTCGACTCTATAAGCTTTGTCAGCGTGTTTAAAAAAAGGACAACAAATCAAAATTTTACAAAAAACAAAAACTAAACTAAACCAGCTTTACTTACCATGTTTTTAAACATAAAAAAATAAAGTGATCAAATGCACAGAAATGGTGTTACTCGAATGAGACAAATGCACAAAATCCAACAAAAGGTCGAACGATGAGGAACACACAACTACAAAATGCAAATGTTAAGATTGAAAGAAATGCAAAAAGATGATGCAACCAAAGGAAAGACTGACTGGTTGGTTGGATGGAAGAAAGTAATGGAGGGGAACTAAGAATGGAGATGGAAGTTATGTGGATGAACATGGAAGTGCCATTAAAAGTGTATGGGGGGGATGGTATCCATGCTGGAACTGGGTTATTTTACCTGCTCTTATGTTCAGGTTTGGCATCTTAAACAGTTTGCCGCCCTCTGCGCTCTTCTTCGCCGCCGGCTCCTCTGGTTTGCAAACGGGGGAATGGGTGGTAGGAGCTTGGAGGGGTGGGGGTTGCTGGATGTCGAGCTTCTCCAGCTCAGCCTTGCTTTTCTGGGGGGAAGCCTGTGTGAGGAGGCGGTAGGAGCTCTGACTTGGAGCTTCTTCTTCAACCTCCGGGGGCGGGGCTACTTTTGCGATTGGATCCTTTTGTCCAAAGCTGAGATCATCATCCATTGGGATCTCCGGGGGCTTGGAGGCCGCAAACTTTGAAGTATCCAGAGCTTCGAGAAACTCGTCAATAACACCCCTAGGTGGTCTTTCGATGAATTCAAACTCCTCAGAGGAGACTTCATGCTCGGAGACCTCCTCGGCCATCTCTGGCTCCTCCAGCTCCATCTTCAGGTCCTTCTTGTCAGTTTCCACCTGGAAGCTGGCAGGGTTCTTTGCCATTGCTTCCAGGACCGGCGAAAGGGAGTCTGCTGTTGGAGACTCTGAATCCGAATCCTCAGCAGGGGTCTTCTTGTTTTGGAAGTCGAGTGGCTCAAACTTTTCGGTCACTTTGGGAGAATCGTGGCTTGAAAACCAGTCTTTCTGTTGAATCTTGACAGGTTCCTCTTCTTTTGCTTTAGTTGGGGTAGTTTCCTCGGCGTCTTTGACGAGATCAAATGCGCCAAAGGTTTTGTCGTCTTCTGCTTTTTCTTTGTCTGTAGCTCTCCCCTCCATCTCCTCAGTCATCTCTTTCAGCAGGGAAACTTTAGCCTCAAAAGCAAAGGGGTTATTAGCAGACAGATTGATGGGAGGATTGGGTGACTCCATCATCCTTCGTTCGAGGATGGGGCTCTGCTCCTCCGGACTTCCCTCAGAGGAGCCGGAGTCTAGTTTGTCGGGGTTGAGCGGAGAAGACTTCAGGATGTCTGGAAGCGATGGCGGCAGAGCAGAATCCTCCTCTTCCTCTTCATCATCATCTCTGAGACCAGATGAGAACTGATTCATCGATTGCATGAGTGAGTCAGCAGTCATCTTGGCGGTCTCAAATGTTTTTCCCTCATCCAAGAAAGATGGTGGATTTTCCTGGGATTCTCCAATCTGCCCATACTGGACCAGATCGGGAGTGGGACTATCGGACATTTTAGATGCTCTGCTGTCTGACTTGGAGTCTCCAAAATGTGAGTAACCGCTGTCCGCCAGTGGGGAAAAGCCATCAAATGGGTTATTGTTCTTCTTCACCTCGTACATCAAGTCATCTTCTTCGTCAGACTGGTTGCCGTGCAGGTCTGGCTCAAAACTTGGGGGACTAATGGAGGCCGTGTCCTTGGGGAAGGAATCCATTGAGGGCTTGGTGTTGTCTTGAGAAGCTAGGTATGGTGAATCCCAGTGCTCTGTTGGGTTAGAGGAGGCAACGTGAGACTCAGGGACCATCATCTGGGGATTCACGGGGGAGGGGCCAGTGGAAGACCTGTCTGAGCTAATCGGCTTCTCGTCAGGCGAAAAGGAAATGCCACTGTCTTCGCACGGATTATGAGGCCCTGGGTCTTTCCCTAAACTCAGGTAAGGACCAGCTAATGGATCTAGAGGGTCTTCCTTATTCTTACTACTGCCCGATCCAGAGTCACCCTCCCAAGGCATGTCCTTGGAAAGAGTAGCAGGGGGTTGAGTGGAGAAGGAGCCCAGGGGTGCAGCAGATCCTGAAGCAGGGGGCTGGTTGGGACTCTCGGTCAAAGAGAGCTCTTCCAGAGAGTCGGGGGAGTGGAGAGGGGAGATGGGAGAGATGGGAGCAGGGGAATCACCCTTCTGCCCAAGTGCTTGAGTAGAGAGGGAGGAGGGAGAATGCAATACAGCACATATCAAAGACATACTCCATTCCTTACAGTGCCCACCACACCTGGGTAGAACAGCTACCAACAACATTCTCAGAAAAGGTTCAGAGATTTGGACCAGACAACTGCTACTGAAAGGTGGCTGTGGCTGGTAGACCAGTTCAGTATAACCCCAAAAACAATCAGGTGAAAGGATAATACCAAATACTAATACATTTTGTGTGATTTTAAGTCTTTTATATTACAGTATTGGCTTGAAAGAATATATTTTTGGAGTTTATGTTTGAAAAGAAATGGGGCTTACCTAATATTTGGGGACCAGATCCAGTATAACATGGTCATGTTGAGATATTGGTGGGATTGTATAGTCAATGTAATGCATACAATAGATAGATTACAAAAGACGAATGTTGCTTTGGTGCTGGAACACCTCACTTTGGATCCAACCTAATCCTAAACCAACACACAAACAGAGCTACAAGTGCATACTGATTTGTTTTTTAGATTCAATGATTATTTCAAACATTTTAACTTTCATGAGCAGAGATTTTCAGCCCAGCTGTCACTGTATCCCCTCTTGAAATAGTCTCAGGGTCGACTGGCTGATATGCTCTTATGCAAGCAATCAGCTATGTTACTTTCACTGGGAGATATTGCCTTTCAGAGGACTGACGGGGAGGAACAGGTGACTAATGAAAAACACCATCACGTTTTCTCAAAGGTGGACTCCACCAGACCTATGGATGAGTGCAGGCTTGGATAATGCTTTCACTTGTTCAACTTCTACTCACCTTCAAACTAACTGACATCACATTAAACAAATATTTGGTATGACTGTACGTGTTGTGCACAAAGATGATGGGCAAAGTCAAGTGTACATTAGTCCTGATTTAGACTTTTGCTATAAATGTTTGCAGAGCCTACTGGGACACTTTAATGCCTGGTCTTGCTTGGAAATGAGATTTTAAGCTCAGTGAGATTTATACCTGGATAAATAAAGGATTAATAAAATAATTATTAACAAAATACTATGTCCTGGAGCCAGTCAGCTTGGCGTTGATTTCAGCAGTCACTCTTGGGCTCAGGCAAGTCCACCGGTGTAAAAACATGTTTATTTTTCACAGGTAACCTCTTCCTGCTTCTGCTAACAGTACTGGTTCACTCCTAAAAACATACTGATTTCTTGTTATGAGAGTTACTGACCAACCAGTAAGAATGTGATGGGATTTAAGTATACTGACAAAATCATCTACATGCACAAAAAGCTTGGATTGACTGCATGACTGTTGTCTTATTTCCTAAGTGCCATAAAACTAATTCTTTGCGGAAATATGAATTTAAACCCACCTAAACAAGGGAGAGAAACAACTTTTATAGCTGTAATGTTATAGCTGGGGTCTGTTTCTTTGGGAATAAACTGGACTTACACGACTACCATCCACAGTCAGGTTTGCCCACATTTGTCTGGTGGTCTGTAAACCACCTTGGTTTGACGTTTGGTGGTGCAATAAATGCTTCCCCAGGTCTGGCGCCAATAAACCATGCCCAGAGTGTCAAACAAACTGCTAAGTGACCACAGATAATGATTCCTCTCAATTAAGTTTTTCAAAATGTCATTTAACAAATGCACAAACCTGAGGAGAATCATTATTCGTCTACAAACTACTCGTACAAGTTCAGGTCAGTCTACAACAGTCACATGTGGATCACAATGCAACACAAACACAGGCAAAGTCAGATTTAACAAACCCACAGCAAGCATCCCGTGTAAATGCTCATGTGACGTAAAAAATCTACAGCTTCTTCCATGCGATGAATCATTTTAAAACAAAGAGTGAATAAAGAACTGAAGAGGAAAATAAATGACCAAGACGGGAAAGACACGAGCAGAGAGGACTTGCCTGTAGGGAATTGCATCAGAGGATGAGGCTGAGCTTTAGAAGAAGAAGAAGGTACATCTGTGGAAGAAACGAGAGAAAGCAGCAGAAAGTGAGTTTATGCAAGCTCAGAGGGAAAAGACTGAGAACAGAGAGAGATATCATTGCAAATACAAAGTGAAGAGGAGCTTTCTAAAGCCAAAATGGGTCTCTACGCCTCAAGTGACGGGATAAAATCTTAATTACAGCTACCGAGCGTTAAAGAGAGAAACGTGGATGCCCACAGGGGGCTTCTTCACCCAATGCTTTTATTCAAAAAGGAGCAGCCGTGCATAGAAGTTCACATAGCTTACAGCATTTAACAGCCTCAGTGCAATCTGACATGCCATCAATACCACGCCTTCATCCCCTTATCAGACCTGCAGCCTGTGGGTCACTCAGTGCCCCGCTGCAGGAGGCCAGGAGCTGTGTTAGCTTACCATGTTAGCAGTTTACAACCTCTCCAGGTACAAGCAGCCTTCAGCACAGCTTTCAACATTAATCTTTCTGCTGCTCCCAAAAACCAAACAAACAGTTAAAATGATTCAAATTCTTTTAGCGCCACTAAAACGATCAGCTGTTCAGCTCTCAGGTGTTGATGATGTTCATTCAGAGCATTTATGAGGTAAAGGAGCGTTGATGACTTCAGAATTACACTTTGTTCTACAATCATTCGATCATCTCACTTTCTATAAATTGCAATGTAACAGAAGATTTATGACTATAAAAGAGTATAAAATTCACTGCACTGACAACATGAATCAAACGTGTTCGTTACGGTTTGTGCGGCTGTACTTTGTGGTTAAAGAGGATGACTGGATGTGAGAACCTTTGCTAACTGAACAAGCTCTCAGAGTTACGTAAACACGTGTTAAAGGCCGGACGTTTTTTTAACTGATAGCAGATGACAAAAAAAGGTCAGATAAATGGTAACAGGAAGTAAAGCGTCAGATGATTTGCTATGAAGAGCATGCGGTGAGACAGACAGGACGCAACACGAGGGCAACCCAGAGGTTTCAGCAACACGCCGACTAACCATCCAAAAACACTCTAAAAATGTGAAATATGACAGATGTTTTCAAAACTTGTCTGGTTACACAACATCAGCTCACAGACAGGAAACTTGACTGTTGTGCAAGTCAGAAAGCTCGAGCCAACAGCAATCGGCCGATAAAACCAAATGAAGCCGAATGACATTAAGGACGGCGTGCTGAAAACGTCCGCTTCTTCCTCCTAATGAGCTTAATGCTGTTTTTCCCAAACAGATGACTGCCTACATGTGATGGGACAAAAAACATGAAAAGTGCTCCAACAAAATCCTCTACAGCAACACAAACACACAGACTGCTCGTGCAGTCAAGTGCAGCGGCTAAAGCACCATTTTATCCAAGTAAAGGTCTCACTGAGATTAAAAACAGCCGGCTGAAGGGAAGCAGACATCGACATTAATGCAACTGTTACACATGATCAAGTAAATATACAGACATACAGCTCGAGCTCCTGTGCTGAGCTGACTGCTCTTTAAACCTTTAAGGACAAACTGAGAAAGACGTTTTCACTGATTTTGGTTTTTCTACATCTATGTATAGAAATGAGAGGCAACGGGAGAAGCAGACTAATCTTTGACTGACAGTTAGACCACTGCACTCAGAAAAATGAGCAAAACAAGTGAAAGAAAACAAGAGAAATCCCTGTAATAAGTGAAGAAATCGGAGATTTTCTAAGTTAAAAAAGGCCAAAAACCATTAAAAGGCAAACTCTCAGAATGCAAGGACATAAAACTGAGTCGTCTACATAGAAGCGGACATCAGAGAAACAGGATTGTTAACATCCAAAATACAAACACACACACACAACACCCGTGTCCAGATTGGGACATATGTCCTAATATATTTACACAGACTGGTTGGTGTCGCCTGTGTAAGTCACCCGATGAGCAGAGGGCAGCTCAAACACAGACAGCAGATACTCTACAGCACGAGCTGCTAAATAATTAACCTCCAAACCTACACGGATCTCTTACCTACCCTCCAGAGACTGTTTACAAAGGATGGACGTCTGTAGGTGAAGCCAATGATTAAACATCTTTAAGCTGCATTCCTGTGAATGAGCAGCAGCTCCGACTCACTGACTTTATGAAAAGATGAAGCTTGTGCTCAGCTGAGCTCTGAGCTCAGCAAACACTGTGCTGGTGAGTTTGTGGTCTCATTGAATAAAACATGAAGTTCATTTTGTAAATGATGGTCCCACCAGAGTCACCGTGGCTCTGTGTCCACCATGTTGGCTCACGCTGAACTCAACCACGAGAGTTTGTGTTTTTAGGATGGAGCGAGAACGATCGATTGATTTATAACACGAGACAAACGAGAGCTTTCAGTGGAAACAGCCGTTTTCTCCTGATTATCTTCCTCTCATAACTGTAGGAAGCCAAGATCATAATTAAATTAAAATCTGATTGATTAGTCCTCCATCTTTAACTCAATGTCTTCATTAGCCAACAAAGAACGGATTCATAAAGAGATTAAAAAGAAACTTTTCATTCAGATTTTTATAAAATTTGATTATTAAAGGACAGAAGTCTGAACTGTGTACAGGCTGGAATGACGTTCATCATCAGTGAAGTTTCATGAAGGTCTCAGAAACCCTCTGCTTTCTCCCGTCCTCTGAGCTGAAGGCCAGAATCAAAAACACCGACAGGAAACTTTTGTGATTATTACAGATGAAAATCAAGAATCAGGACTCGGTGAATAATCTGATTTATTAATGAATTGATTTTGAGTACAAAGTGATGCTGAGCTGATTACAAAGCTCAGTTTTATTTGTTACCTCTGCTGTTGAGGTTTGCCTTCCAGCGATGGAGAAGACCTGCGATGGAACCAAACAGGACATTTAACATGAAGTCACAGTCGGCTAAGTCTGAACTCTAACCGCTGCTTCAGCTTTTCTCACCTAACATAAAGCACAAAATGGAGTTACGTTAGGTTTGGATCCCTCTCAGCTGACTCCTCCTGACGCTCCTCCACTGCTCACATTAGAAATATGTTTACTTATCTCTAAAGTATAACAGCGACATTCATAATCGCGCAGGTGTGAGCATTACCAATCATAACCAGCAGCAGCGACGCCTCGGCCTGCTGCAGGAATCGAACCTTTAACCCCGACACTTTACGACTGAGGAATGTGCTCTAAGTGTCTCGCAGCTCGACACAGATGAACGACTCAGCTGCCGCCACCGCCCGAGCTAAACACAAAACTGACTCCGCCTTCTTAAACGTGCACAAAGCAGCGCGTTTAAAGAGGAGAAAACCCCGAGACACTACTGCAGTCCGTCCACACTCTGAACCCACACAACCTTAAAGCTCTGTGACACAAACCAGGACCTGTGTGGACTCATCTGACACTGTTATGTTTAATCTGACCCTGTCCCCAGAGACAGGGCTGAGAGGGAAACTGGCCTCCAGCTAAACCAGATCAAACCCAGCCTGTAACGTCCGCTGACCTTACTCTGAGCCCCGGCGTCCGCCTGGCTGGGACGTCTAAGGCCAAATAAACCCAAACTTTAACAGGACGGATGGAAGCGTGGAGATTTTCATGGATCTGTTCTTCCACTTCTTCGATTCACTCGCCGTCATCCATCTGACATCAGAGTCTGACTGGTCTCAAAGCTAGAAACCAGTCCAGATTAAGTCTAGTCTAATGGACCAGGTTAGATATTCTCCATTCTGCCATCATCTCAATCTTCAACCGTTTTAATTGTCTCTGAAACGTGGGCTTCTTATTTCCGATTTATTTTCCACCCGTCTTGCAACTTCCTGTCACAAAGAGACAGAGGTGCTGCTGGCTGGTGCCAGGTCAGCCAGCGTTGTACATTAATAAGATACGAAGAGTTTACTAACTACCTGCTGGGAAAGGAAAAAGGTCAGATTTATTCCTTTTCCAGAATCCCCTGAAAAACGATCCCCTTCCAAAAACACTTGGAAAAGTCTTTTCCACAAAGTCTGTTCTGCCTTTTTTAAGAAGTCCACACGTTTCCTAACCTGGTGCTACCACTGCTGAAGTCAGCCACTGTCAGAAAACTGCAAAGAGACACATTTCAGAGGTATGGAGAAAGGAAACTTTTCATTCATTATCTCAGAATACTGCATTATTCTGACATGTGCTCTGTTAGACGTCTGCCTATGAGAGAGCTCCATCTCTGATGTGAGAGCTCTGCAGTCCATCCAACTTTAAAACACACATTTTTAAAGCTTTTGTGTCTGCAGCAGCCGAACACGTGAACGCTGCATTTTTTCCCTCCATATCAAATTAAGAGGAACTCCGGGATCAGACTCAGCTTCTTTAGCCTGAAAACAAACAGATGACACAGTTTTCTGCCTCGTCTGATGAATCACTTCATCACGGGCAGGTATCACCTTTCACCGCACAGCTCTACAATCTCTGAGCTTATCGCGGCGATAAGAGGCGGGATTAAATCAGATTAACACGAGCTCGTCGCCACGAGAAGCCAGAGCTGCTGCTGACCGAGTAAAATACAAACAGAGCGGGCGTGGCTGCTGTGCCAGGTGGAGTCGCACTTAACCACACGTATGTGTCACCATCACTCACTCACACACACACCTCTCTGTCTAATCCACCTGACCACACCAGCAGCTCTTCAAACAGACACTGACGGATGTAGGTGACCCAAAAAAATGAGATGTAGGCTGACGGCGAGCCCCAAACGATTACACGGCCTGTCCGTCACCCCGCCACAGAAGGACGAAAACTCGCCGCAAACACATTTATCAAGGTGATGACCTGAATCTGTGTGAGAGCGAGGAGGAGGGAGGCAGCAGCACCTTCATCTCTTCCAACAAACAACATGACAAACATCGAGCTCCAACATTTCTGCTCCTGTTTTTATTTCAAAGCAAAATCAAACAAACATATTTTTAAAAAGATTACTCGTCATGACGCACGCTCCCGTGGTCATCTCCCCGGCTGCATGTACATCTCTACATAGGGCTGCACGATTTAGCATAAAATGAGAATCACGATTTTTTTGCTTAGAATTGAGATCACGATTCTCTCACGATTTTCTTTTCCAATATAAATATTTATTGCACTTATTAACTGCACATCAACTTCGTAACAGTTGAGACTGAACATAAAAACAATAATTGTCTCACATTTTGTTGTTGCCGCAAAATGTTGTACTGCTTGTAATTCCGTCTCCACCGTTGCTCGACACTGCGTGTGTAGAGCAGGTAGTGCAACAATAGAAAAATAGTTGCGGGGCGGCACTGTGTAGCGTTTGTCTAGGGTGTTGATCATTTTCCTAAATCCCTCGTTTTGCACAGTGTTGATGGAGCCATATCTTTGGTCAGGTGATAAGTAATATCCTCCGTAATTTCTTTGTGCCTGCGGGAGTTCGACGTGTACAGGGGAGCGCTGTATAAGGTTCCCGTTATTGATGTTTGGCTGGTTGATCAGGACGGATTTTCTCCTGTCACTTTCTCGTCATCTCTCACGTGCTCTCCGTTGTTTTTTTCCTGCCAATTTGAGCATCACAGGCACAGCTTCTGTATCACGTGGTATAAGGCTCCGCCCTTGTCATTTGTTGAGCAGGAAGAGTGAGCGCTTGTTTTCATGCAGATTACATCCCGGATCAAAATGCGGTACAATCGTCGTCATCTTTTTTTTTTTTTTTTTTTTTTTTAAATCGTTGTCATTTGGAAATGAGATCGCACATAAGTATGAATCGAGATCGCGATTTTCTAACGATGAATCGTGCAGCCCTATCTCTACATGATCAGAAATCTGCTGTTTAAAAGCTTTAGCACCAGAAAGTTTGTGTTGTAGAAAATAAAGGATCGTTTGTTGGCTCTGAGGTACAAAAACTGTAAAAATGAGACGACTCGCCTCATCGACGCAGACAGACAGCAAACATCAGAAGGAAGCAGCTGAACTTCCCAAAGAGTCGGCGTGTTTTCTTCATCACATGAAAACCCACCCTGCTTCTGTCCTCGTCCTCAGACATTTAAACTATGACCTGACTGCTACACGGCCGGGTTAAATTAATCATCTCAGCTGTGCGCCTTTATTCCCTCCTTCTTAGTTTGGGCGTTTCTTTTTTTTAAAATGTTTGTATTTACTGAATATTCTCAGAAACGTTGAAAGAGCAGAGTTTAGGAGAGGCGACCGGCTCGGGCAGGAAGAGCGACACTGTTGTATTTGACCAATTAGATTTGGACCCCTGTTTCTTTGTCCAGAGCACTGATTGGATCGGGCCCAGCTCTAAAGAGGTGACGACCACCTGAGAGATACAAGGGAGGCAGGACTGGGTTGTTCCACTCCTGCACACTGTCCTGTGTGGCATATCTGTTGGAAACCCTCGAGTTCCCTAAAATCTCCTTTGAAGAAGGAGATTGAGCTGATACTGATCTCACTGGACCTGAACAGGGATTTTATCCAGCTGCCTTTTGTGTGTGTGTGTGTTCAGTAATAAACACACAGAAATCTCCAACAAAGGTGGATTATTCCAGCACACGCTGAACATAAATCATAATACATCTGCCAGAATAAAGTGGAGGCAGCTTCCTGTGATCAGACACAATCGTTTTTACTGAAGCGTTTCAAATATTAAAAAGTGGTTTTTAAAACAGTCGTGGCTGCTGGAGGCAGAGAAATCTGTGAGGCCTTCATGGGCACATTAATAACGCCTCATCATGTAATGCCTGCTCTGAGCGCGGTAATTAAAAGAGGCGAGGCTCTTCATTACTTTATAATCATGCAATAAACACAGGAGCATCGAACAAGAGGGCACTGTGGACCAGAAACAAAGAGAAAGGCCAGAACAGGCTAAATATGGAACAAAGGACACATTTAAAAGCTTAATTTAATCTCAAATTCCCCAAAATTAAAGAAGAATTCTCATTTCCCCTCCCTCCTATTCTCAGGTCACCTTCCTTCTGAGCGGTTTCTGTGTGCCGAGGAAATCATGTTTAACGGTGACATATTTTCGCCTCGGGTCTCTCGGGTGTGTGACAGACCTGGCAGTGATGGAATCGATTCAGACATGGATGAATTTCTTTCTCGCTCCGACTCTTTTGTTCTGGCTGGTGGCTGCTTGCTGGAACAGGCGGTTTTTCCACCTCCGTCTGTGGCCTCGCCAAGCAGCCCCACCCTGCCTGCTGCTGCTCCAGCTCAGGCCTGTTTACCTGCTGAAAGCCACATCTACTCCACCAGATAAACAAAAACAACAGCGGCAGCAGCTGAAATGGAGCACTTCCTGAAAGTCTACGCAGTCCAGACATGACACAAAACGCCACGGGAGCAGGACCGAGCCCCAGCAGCCAGAGGCAGAGCCGATCTGGAGGCCTCTGGAGCTGATTCTTTTTTTTCTCTGGGATCTGGGGTGTTGGTTTTTGGGTGGAGACTGTGGGGGTGGGTGAGGGTGTGGGTGATCAAAGCCAGGGTAGGAAAATAAATTATGAAAGGGTGATTGGGGTTATTCTGGTAGCGGTGTGGAAGCCGACAGGGAGTGGACGCACAGCGGATTCCTTTGTTGTGACTAATCTCCCTGCTAACCGCGCATGCTTCCATTATCGGACACGACCATGTCTGCCCTGCCGCCGCTTTAATCGGAGCAAACAGATCAAAAGAACCAATCTCATACGGTTTCGTGTTTGCTGTGATTCTGACGCCGATATTACAGGTTTATAAAATAAAGCATTACAATGGGAAAGCGCTGGAATCCACCTCACGCAACATAATAGAAAAACCACACAATTTAATTTGTCTGCCTCATTTTCTTAAGTCATGTCTGAAGGAAATTTCATGTAAACATATCTGACGCTTCAGCTTTAATTTGTTGGAAAAAACACAATAAAGACTCCGTCCGATAATGGAACCAGGATGCAACTACCGTTAGCATGCGCGGACACGCAGCGAGCGGACAGCAGATGCCCGGTTTAACAACAATAACGGCTCCGATAAAGGTGGAACAAACCGAGTTTATTCCGGGGAAATGCTTCCAAAAACACCCCAGTGCTGTTAGTTACAGGAAGCAGGCTGCCTCTGGTGGATAACTGGAGGATAAATGGTGCAATCCTGCCACCTCATCGGCTCACAGCCTGCTTCCTGCCGCTTGTTTGTTCGAACAGGTGGGCCGCATCACCACAACACAGCAAAAAACCGGGCTAACCTGCTAGCATAAACCAGCGCAAGTGTGCGCAAAAAAAACACCGCAAATGTCTCGTTTTTAAAAGAAAACACTCTCCGTGACTCCAGGAGTCTGCCTCTCATCCATTCAGCGCAAACCCACAGAGTCAAACAGCAGCCAGGCTCAATGATGAAGCACCTTTCGCTCCCCTCGGGGGTAGCATCGCTAGGCGGCTAAGAGGCTAAGCACTTAGCGAACAACACCCCGGAGAAATCCGCACAAAATTAGCACAATTTAACACAACATAACTGAGACCAGCCGTCCAACTTGTCCAAGTGGCAAAAGGCAGCACTCTACCCCGCCTATTTTTATCTGCAGGTCGTTGTTGGGATGCGATGCGAACCCCATTCAGGTGCACAGAAAACCAGTAAAAATCAAAAATATTCAGGTGCATTTCGCCTAGTTTTAGGTGAAAGGCTTTAAAAATAGACCTTAAAGGTGTCCCTCCACTCTCGTATAACCCTGTCCTGCCGTTAAGGCGTTTATCCATCAGTGATACTCACACGACGCGGGAGCCGCTGGTTCCGCTGTCACCGCAGATCGCTCTGCTGCCTCTGCGGGGGATGGCGCTGCTTCTCGGGGTTCGACCGCTGGGAGGGCGTCGCTCTCGGGGGCAGGTTCTGGCTCCGGTGCAATCTTTGTACGAGCCGGCTCGGCTTTGGGAGCGACCACTTCAGGCTCCTCGTGGGCAGAAGCTGGGCCGGTGGAGTCTGGGACTGCCGGTTTGAGGGCTGGCTCCGGTAACGGTACCGTCTCCGTGTCCTTTAGATCAGGGAGGGAAGTTTGCGTGAAGTCGTCAGGAACACTATCTTCAGCTCGGTGCCGCTCCAAAGCGTCCTTAGCCCCGCCAACGAGGTCCACAATGTCGTCATCCACGAGGTAGTGGTCCGGTTCGGCCTGGTAATGGTGCACCTCGTCGTTGAACATAGGAGTGGTGGAAGAAACTTGATGCTCCTCGCTGTCTGCCATTTTTCTTGATTTTCCCTCCTCCAAACGGTCGCCTGAGGTTGGAAAAAAGTTTCAGCTCCGGTAAATGTCCGCTCAGTCAGTCACCTCCTGTTGCACACGTCCACCAGGAAGAGCCGTGAAACCGCACCGTGAAGTCCCCGCCTGTATTCTGCCTCTGACCCCGGACAAAGTTGGAGCAGCTCACCGCAGGACAGTCACCACAGAGTCGGACCCGAGTCCCCAGATGGCCTCCGAGAAGCTGAGAGGGGGAGAAGGGGGAACACCAACGACCAATTACCTACGGCTTAACCCCAGAGTGACACAAGCTGTGACCAATCAGAGAGCACCGAAGGTGGGCGGGGCGTGATGGGACGTCGCCACAAAAGTGCTAAAAAGCAGAAAGTTGATTGCTCCTGTCCTGACATGAATTTCATGTTTATAACTATGATGGTGTGAACTCTGAGGGCGAGGAGCTCAAACTAGTCAGCCTTACTGAACTATTCAAGTCACGTGATCCTGTTTGAAATCACTGATCCTGTAGAGGCTGACCACAGGATAAACACTGGTCTCCTAAATGAAAGTTAGGTTTTGAAATCATTTAAAGTGGGCTTACTCCACTTATTTCCAGCTCCATTTCTCTACTAGAGTAGCTTTGCGTGATTTACAGATCAAAATCATCCTTTATCTCATACTGTGTCCCCAGTTCATGTCTCTGTCTGAAACAGCAGATTTAGCCCCTCCCATTTTAAGAAAGCGTTTTTCTAATTGGGTGCCCACAATGACACATCCAGATTCAAGAGTAGAAAAAAGTGTGATAAACTGAGTGTCCAGAGCTGTCTGCAACCTCAGCGTTTGACTCACAGACATTACTGTGCATAAAGTGACCTCATGATTACAAACATTGGTCTAATAATGCCTGTGCTCATAGACCAGCCTACTAAAATACAGCATAAACAAGAGAAATCACTTAAATGCTACATTAGTGACCATAGTGATAAGTACAAGTTAAGGGTAGAGTAATAATAAAGCTTCTATAGCCGCTGTAGCTAAATATGCCAAAATCATAGTATTTTGGGCCATGGCTGATCCTCAGTGGATGAGAGAGTGGAGTGGTAAGCTATCAGCTAACTAATCTTAGGTCGTTTACATTAACAGCCCATTCACTTTTACAGCTTAACTTTTAAGTGCACTAAAAGTAAACATTATATAATATAAAGTTAAGAAAAAATATTTAAAGTCTGATGATGCTGATGTATGTTAATGTACAACTGTGCACCAGGTTTTATACGCTTTTATGCTAAATGATATTGTGGGTTTTATTATGTATTGGAAAGTGGTGAGATGACATAGCAATGATGCAAACTAGACTGAGGGTGCTAAAAATACTAGCATGCAAAGTAAAGAGTGAATAAATGTCTTACATAGTGTAAAACAACAGTGTTTCCTTCTGAAATCCAGCAAAGCAGAAGTATAGAGCCAAATAAAGAGGAAATGGGTTGGTAAATTTCCACTGCAGCATAGAGCACATGGTGCCTTATTTAAAATGGAGGCTACATATCAGAGATGACTAATCAGAAGATTTCACAATCCTGTCAGAGGCAAAGATGCTGCTTTCAGGTCACCCAGAAAATGTCATTCAGATATCCACGTGTTTCTAACTGCAGATGACAGTTAAAGTGGACCTGTAGTGTTTTTTATGCTTATTTCCAGTCATATAGATCTCTTATAATAACTGTGGATATTCGTACAAAGCAAAGTAAGGCAAAAGGAAATTCCTTCAGTCTGCTCTAAACACTCGTTTTACACTTTTTTCTGCTCTTGGATCTTTATGATTTTAATCTGGACTGAAATCTGAACCTATAGCTGACGTGTCTTAAATCTGACCAGCAGGGGGCGACTCCTCTGCTATAAAAATATGTCTGTCTGTCTATGAGAGTCTATGAGAAAATGAATCTCCAGGTCAAGTGATCTCTGATCTCAATAAACACTCGGGAGTATTTTTGGACCATTTAGCACCCATGAGTACACGCCCCCGACAAAAATTAATTAAACTAGCCGCTGGAATTAACAAACAGCAACACTTCAGAACTTCCCCGGACATCCGACCAAGATGTCAGTTTCCTTCCATCTCTTCCTGTCTTTATATCGAATAAAGTTGACTCCTGAAGCTGAAGCCTGATTTTTACTTTCTAACTGTTGCTGATGTCAGAAAACTCTCAGGTGACATGTTTTTATGATACGATTCATTTTTAAATGAAGATGAGATCTTTTGCAGATATGCGTTTGTCCCTATTGTTATACTCCAGGATCAAGTCATGTTTCTACATGTCTGATTATTCCAGCAACAGACCTGCTTTATGTGATTTAGAGTCCAAAAACAATCCCTGTTCATGTTGTACTGACAGCCTGCAGATGTTCAGTTTATCAAAAACAAGTTTAGCTCCTGTCCCTTAAAACCCGCCTCTCTTTTACTATTCAGCCATTTTCTGGAAGCCTGCTGAGGGGCAGCACCCATTGGTTTCAAAGTTTTAAAAGGCTTCTGGTGCCTCGCTGGTTATCAAAAGCTCCAGCTGCTAACTCAGGAATAAGTGTTGAAAACGACCTTAGAAGAAATTTTTATATTCATGAGCATTTTTACATTAATAGAACAATGAACAACGGTGAGGAATTATTCATTTAACAGTATTTATGTGTAAGAAACATTGCATATTATATTACATACAAGGGCCAATGTATTTTCATTTAAAAATCAAAGTATACATTCATTTAAAAGAAAAGGAAATATTGTTTTTCTTTGAACATCTAAATGGCTCTGTGATGACACAGAGCTTCTGTTTGGGTTTTGTTAGTTTTTTAGGATGGAGGTGATCATTTTTGGGAATGCTATTTTCTGTGCAAGAACTGGGAATTTCTGTATTCCCAGTTCTTGCACAGGTTCGTTTCAGTGTTTCGTTTTCTGGTGTAATAATAAGTTTTTTCACTGTGCTTTCATGTTACAGCGCTGATGTTTCAAAGGATTCAAACAAAGGCTCAGTCTAGGTGCACATTTCCGTCTCCAGTGTACTTGTCATATTAAAGAATCACACAGAAATATAAATGCTTATATTTGCTCACAGAAAACTAAAATGAGTATAAAATAAAGCCGAGGGTCAAACTGAAGTTACCTGGAAGCTCAAAGTCCTGCTTCATGTCAGAGAGGCTTATACTACAACATCCCAGGCTCCCGTTACCAGGGTAACCCTGCCTTCTCACTGATCTGCTGTAAGCAGATGTTCTTGACCATTGACAGAATCCTCTTCTCACTGTCCACAGTTGTCTTCACAGATCATTGAAGGCATTCAGCTCAGTCGCTTCTTTAGATGTGATAATGGACCCAAACTGTTGTTTTGGACACTTGTAATATTTTCACGATCTCTGATGGATCTCTTGTGTTTTTTCAGCCTGGCCTGTTTCGACTGCAGCAGGTTCTCATTTTGTCATTTCAGAGAAATCACTTCCAAACGTCCTTATCATACTGACCATCTTCTGGCCTTTTTATCTGTGCATCTGATGAAGAAATAACCCACACAAAGAAATAAAATAGCTTGTGAGTGGATGCCTGTACTTTTCAGCACCTGCAATTTAAGACTTTATTCAACAGGTGGGCTGTTGTGGTGCGTTTTATTATTATGATGTAGGATCATGTTGTTTTTATGTTTGGCTCCTCCCACCATGGTCTGTGGGTTTGAGTTTTCTTTTCTCTGCTCTCTCCAAGCTCTGTGTGTGTGTGTGTGTGTGTGTGTGTGTGTGTTTTCATGCACACGTCCATCCATGCAGTCATTGGCTGTGTCCGAATTCAGGGGAAGGATGCTCATAAGGACACTACCTACCTACGTCACAAGGTAGTGTCCTTAGACGGACGGGTAGTCAGGAAGTGAGCGGCCTGGACAGCCCCCTTTTTTTCTCCATAGAAACTTTATTGAACAAACAATGAGTATCCAACATAACAGATGGGCTGTGGACAGCCTCCTAGCCTTCAACTCCGCCCTTACTTGCGTGTTTTTCCCGACGCTAGCGCCACAGCGCGAAAACTTTAAAATGGACCCAGAAATGTCGCTCCGTTGTTTGGACAATTTTATTTCTCGAGGAGCTAGAAAAACCTTATCGTCGTCGCCCGCACGTTTTGTACCTTAGGCTCATCAGAGACAATCATATCCAGGTAAAATCATTTCCTTTAATCTACACGCATTTAGGAATTACTTAGCTAATTACGGATATTTGAAATATCGCCGGCGTTGTGCCAAAAAAGTGTTCGCCTGCCAAAACTGATTTCAATGTTTCCGAGTGTAATATGTGTAATATCTTTATGTATGTTGGTAAATAGACTTCGGTGAACATGGTTTACTAAGGGGTTTTATATATACAATAATTACCTGTTGTTCAAGTATCTTTATAACTCTGGTTATAATGTAGGTACAATTGATATATTTGTTGCGCTGTCTGCTGTCCTCTTGGCCAGATTACTCTTAAAAAATACATTTCTAATGTCAATAAGATTTATTTTTTTTTAACTGGATGAATAAAGGATATATAAAAGTCACTGCCAAAAACTGATTGCAGCTTCTACCTTGTTACAGGAATGTTGCTGGTGGCTCAAAGTGACTTGATATCATTAATGAGGGACACATTTGACATGTTTCACGTATTATAGACCAACAAGTTATTCATAGCAGGTTAAATACGAGCAATCAGTTTAGGCCAAAAACCGGAAATCAGTTTTTGGCAGACGACCATTTTTTGCCACAACATCGGTCCTTCTCACACATGTTATATAAACTAAATATCTTTGAAACGTATAGAATCTAATCTTTTGTTTATTTTTTTACATAGCACTTTATCAAACTGTTGTCTGCTCCAGAGTTACAAGTATTATACTAATAATATAGCATCCACCATCTCCTGCTTGCATATTTCTGAAAACATCTTAGTGGTGTGGCAGCCACGAGTGAGCCCTGCAAACCCTGTGGATGGAGGATGCAGTGGACAGTGGGAGGAAGCATCCTAAAGCTCTTTGCAGACCACCCTGTGTGATTCTCCACTCGCCCACCAGAAAAGACAAACCGCAGGTCTCAGTTGCAGCAGCCCATCCACGTCTGATCTTGCTCGGGCAGATTCAGCAACACTGCCAGAGACTTCCTGTAATCTATTACAGTTGTTAAAGAAACGGTCCAGGAACAGGTCACTCAGGTTAATCCTGTGTGAACAACTGAAAATATTGTTTTTCCATCTTTACATACTGTGTATTTGAAATATTCTTGTTTAATTGTTATTGTTATTTACTTTATTGCTATCAAATAAATATCCAAGTAATATTGTTCAAAGTTAGCGTTATGTTCATACGTGTTACAAATGCCTGTAAATCAAATTGAGTTCAGTGACAATTACTGTTTGTTTGAATCAATTTATTAATAACATAAAACCTTTAAACTAATGCAACACATATAACAATGTAACAAATATATTCAAATAAATAAATTTCTCAATACATAACTCATTTGGGAACTAATCTTTCAAGAAGTGAAAACAGTCTGTCCGTCCTCTCCCTGCTCTCCTCTCCTCAGCCTCTCTTTGCTGCCTGGTCGTCTGATGAGGTCTAGCAGCTCATCATCCCTGTCTCTTTTCCTCTTTCTCCCTGTCGTAGGTGGCTGAGCTGCTTTGTCATCGCTGTCGTTTTGGTCACCCACTGCTGCGCTTGGCCCTGGAGTGTCCTCAGGGAGAGAGGAAATTAGGACAGGAGGCCTAATGGAAGGCATCTGTCCTATCACCTCATCCATGAGGGCAAACCAGGGCCAAGTAGCAGCAGTGGGCTTCCCACTGACCCCCTCTGCTGAGCCTGGATACTTGCAATCCTAAAGGCAGAGGAAATCAAAAATGACAGCAGGCAAATAAAAACACCACAACAACTCTTAGTAATTGCACATTTATTAACTTGTGTTCTTGAGAATTATCTTCTTGATAACACACATACGTACTTTGTATTCTTTAAAGTTATCTCATGTCTTCTGGCCTGAAAGGGGGTGACTTTCCCCTGCAGGCCCATCTTCTCCAGAATTGTCCTGATCACACACAACAAATAAGAGGAGAAAGGACACCATGGCAACTATGTTAATCCCTAAACCCAAAAGTTTTCACAGCAGAACACCAGAGGAACACCGTCTGGACATCACAGGTTCTGTACAGCAGCGGTCCGTGAGTCGTTTGGTACCGGGCCACAGAGTTAAGGCTCCGGTGTGAAATTTATGGTTTTCAGGGGTTTTATCGTTAACTCGGTTTCCCTGGGTCTTTCCCTTGTTGTAGTGGTGTGTCTTATTTTGAAAGAAATATTTACACGTTACCATAGCGACCAGAGAGCATTAAGCGGCAGAGAGGAGGATGTTACTGTCAATATTGGCGCATTTTCAGGAGGACACTGCTAATAAAGTTACACAGTTACACAGTACATTCACGTTTATTATTATATTTACAAAATACCACAGTTTTTGTCTTGGTCGGATCATTTTATGTGGTTGTATTTATCCGCGACACCTTAAAGGCTCCGTGTCTGACATAAACCGGTCTGTGGCTCAAAAAGGTCGGGGACCGCTGCTGTACAGCTTGGGGGTTAATAGGACCGCACTCATATGAATATGATGCGTAAATTGATTTATTCTTGTACATCCACGCCGTAGCGGCCCAATTCTTCACCCCTGTGAAGAGGTGATCGTTTTCTCCTCGTTTTAATAAATTAAGCCGTTTGGTCTTTGTTCCCCACAACATATCACCAATTCGAAAACATCAAAATTAGCTGTATGTAAGCGGCGATACATGAAAAATCGCGGAACCACCGATACAAGCTGGTTTACGGTTATTTTAAAGAAAAGAAACATGTCTATGCAGATGCCCAAAGCTTAACAAAACGACCGCCATAACAATTTAACTTTTGTACAACCAGATTTTCATATACTTACATTTGAAAGTGTTTTCCTCTCCTGCTTCGACCACCATCGTTATCAGAAACAAATCTCCTCTATGACCCGCAATGAATCCTGGGATATAGTAGGATATGAAGGATACATCGGACCATCCTTAGAATTCAGGGCAAAGTAGGACGCATTTGTCGCCACATTTTGAGTACTCTTTGAATTCGGACAGCCTTCGTCGGGTCGCCGTGACGTCATTGCCTCCAAATATGGCATTTTAAGCATCCTTCCCCTGAATTCGGACACAGCCAGTGTTTGGCTTTTAAAAGAACAATAGTAGTGTGAACAACAAGATCCGGCCCACAGAAACAGATCACGGCATTTCTCAAATGGTATGCTGACATCTGGCGACACGGCAATTCAGCGGCATTGGGCTTCAATTAAAATGTTGACAATTAGATTAAATGACTGGTGACAAAAGCAACGACAGGTTGTAAAGTCATCTAGTCAGCTGCTCACGCCCATCCCCACCTCCTAGCCTCACTTACTCACAACAACCCAGCTACAACTTTCTTAAGCATCATGGCATCATTTCAGTTCTGCTGTTTTGGCTCATGATTGATTTTAAAAAATTGTTCTGTCACACAAATTATAGTGACTGCATCAACAGCTTAACAGCAAAGTAACCTCGAGAGCTTGAGTACTGACCCATATCTATAAGACTGCAGGCACAACTTGACCTCTTTATACACCTGAAAACAAGACAGAAGATGAAGTTTAATGAATTTCATTCTTTAGCCGGGATATTTCCACCACTGACAGAGAAATACCAGTGAGAACACTGTGATGAATACTGGAATACGATAATGCTGCCCAGCAGGGGTTTGCTGGCACAGAGAAACATTGGTACTCTGCAGGATGCCTCCTGCTTGTCTGCACTAACCGACCTAAAGAACACCAATACAGACATAAGAACAAGCTGCAGATGTGGGATTCAGAGCAGGATGTGGGTCACACAGTGACGGCACACTTGGACATGTTTCCCATGTCAGACCTGATGGTCACAAAAAGCAGAGCTCCAAGAGTGGAAGGAAGGCCCACAGCGGGATTCCTGACCCGCTGACCTGTGAAATAAACATGATGAAGCGTATTTTGACCCTGTGAGCTATCGGGGCTGATCCATTATTTGATTACTTTGAGCATTATCTCAGTCTCTCCTGTTCATGGCTGCTCAATTCCACAATAAATAGGTCACCATACTTGTGCTCCGGTCCACCAAGCTTTACTTCCACCTGCTTGTTGTTCAGATTGATCCCAGTGTGTTTAAACCCCCACCTCTGGTCTGTATATTGTCTCCGTCTTCATTTGTCACATTGTCCGTGTAAAATCCACTTCACACAGACTGAAACTGCCACTCTGACTTACTGTGGGCAGAAATGTTTGAATGTCTCTTAGTAACTTGAACCATTTCATGTCCTACTCATCAGATTCTCTTGGTTGTTTATGTGATTGTGTTGCTGAGAAGCAGCTTTGTGTCTACATCAGCATCTCTTCAGAGCGAGGATGAGTGCAGGAAGCTTTCATCCTCTTCGATCAAGCACTCTTTACTCAGTCTTTCTCCACAGGGTCCCTGTACCTGGGATGGACCCTCCTGCCCTGTTTCTGGATGTCAGTGGGATGTTGTCGTCTTGGTAAAAACCACCTGTGCTTGTAGCAGCCGCTGAAGCTCCCGGCTGTGTGTGCACGTCCGTGTGTGTTTTCCCTCCAGCCCAGTCTGTCAGCCCCGCTGGCCGGAGGACTGGAGGCACTGCTCAGTGGGGAAGATGAAGACGCCTTCTTTGACCTCCATATTGTTAAACGCTGTGAGGAGGCTGTAAAATGACTTTTCCCTCAGGTTTCTTCTTCCTGTTTTAGAGATCATTAAAACTACCAGATGCAGATGGAGGGAAATTTCAAGTCATTTCCTTTGAATGTGTTCCAGGTGAAGGCCGAGGCGTCCTGGGACTCAACAGTCCACGAGCGCTCCCAGCTGAGTCGTGTGGCGCCCGCTGTCCAGAGTGTGTAGCTGACAGTGTGCAGGGCGGTGCAGCTGGTCCTCAGGAGATGTATCTGTGTCAGTGTTACTGGATGACAGGTGTGTGTGTGTGTGTGTGTGTGTGTGTGTGTGTGTGTGTGTAGCCTAGATATCTTGGGAGAGGATGTTGCTGAGGAGTACAGGTGACTGGGCGTACAGGACAACAGGCTGAACCAGAGGGGCTCGAGCAGGCTCTGCTCCCTAACCTGAGTTTATGATCAGGAAGGCAGACTCTGCCTGGCTGCAAGCTGGATACTGCTGAGGCTGTGGGAGAGAGGAGGTGACGGAGCAAACTGTTATCCATCGGGCATAATATTGACCACCTTCTCTATCACCAGGGACAGATTCAATTCAATTCAATTCAATTCAATTCAATTTTATTTATATAGCGCCAAATCACAACAAAAGTCGCCTCAAGGCGCTTTATATTGTACAGTAGATAGCACAATAATAAATACAGAGAAAAGCCCAACAATCATATGACCCCCTATGAGCAAGCACTTTGGCGACAGTGGGAAGGAAAAACTCCCTTTTAACAGGAAGAAACCTCCGGCAGAACCAGGCTCAGGGAGGGGCGGGGCCATCTGCTGTGATTGGTTGGGGTGAAGAAGGAAAACAGGATAAAGACATGCTGTGGAAGAGAGACAGAGATTAATAACAGATATGATTCGATGCAGAGAGGTCTATTAGCACATAGTGAGTGAGAAAGGTGACTGGAAAGGAAAAACTCAATGCATCATGGGAATCCCCGGCAGCCTACGTCTATTGCAGCATAACTAAGGGAGGATTCAGGGTCACCTGGTCCAGCCCTAACTATATGCTTTAGCAAAAAGGAAAGTTTGAAGCCTAATCTTGAAAGTAGAGATAGTGTCTGTCTCCCGAATCCAAACTGGAAGCTGGTTCCACAGAAGAGGGGCCTGAAAACTGAAGGCTCTGCCTCCCATTCTACTTTTAAATACTCTAGGAACAACAAGTAGGCCTGCAGAGCGAGAGCGAAGTGCTCTAATAGGGTGATATGGTACTACAAGGTCATTAAGATAAGATGGGGCCTGATTATTTAAGACCTTGTATGTGAGGAGCAGGATTTTGAATTCAATTCTGGATTTAACAGGAAGCCAATGAAGGGAAGCCAAAACAGGAGAAATCTGCTCTCTCTTTCTAGTCCCTGTCAGGACTCTTGCTGCAGCATTTTGGATCAGCTGAAGACTTTTCAGTGAGTTTTTAGGACATCCTGATAATAAAGAATTACAGTAGTCCAGCCTGGAAGTAATAAATGCATGAACTAGTTTTTCAGCATCACTCTGAGACAGGATATTTCTAATTTTAGAGATGTTACACAAATGGAAGAAAGCAGTCTTACATATTTGTTTAATATGTGCATTGAAGGACATGTCCTGGTCAAAAATGACTCCAAGGTTCCTCACAGTGTTACTGGAGGCCAAGGTAATGCCATCCAGAGTAAGAATCTGCTTAGATACCATATTTCTAAGATTTTCAGGGCCGAGTACAATAACCTCAGTTTTATCTGAATTAAGAAGCAGAAAGTTAGCAGCAGAAGAAGAAGATACAGATACCTTCTCTGTATCTATTATTATTATCATAGGATATATTGTACAATATAAAGCGCCTTGAGGCAAGTGGTGTTGTGATTTGGGGCTATATAAATAAAATTGAATTGAATTGAACTGATTACAGGACATCTGTCACACCACACGCAGGAACTCCTCTTTAATTTCATATTTTTACTACCATTTAAAATTCTGTCATCACTTCTAGGTGTTGTTATACATGGATGAAGAGAGGTGGGTGCTCTGTCCTGCTGGACCTCTCATGTTTCATCATCAGGAATTGTGGCCACATTTAATCCGAGCATCAGACACAGAGGAAGGAGACGACAGTGCTGTGAGTGATTATTTAGGTCAGGGGTCGGCAACCCGCGGCTCCGGAGCCCCATGCGCCTCTTTAGTCCTTATACTGCGGCTCCGGGTGGTTTGGGAAAATAAATTAGAAGTATTTATCTGAAGTGTATTTTATTTATGTTAGTGCTTTTTTAACTTGTAGTTCTAAATTGGAAGATTGTTGTGATTTTGAAATATAAAAATACAATTATATTTTATTATTTCATCGCTCACAATAAGCGTCACACTCGCTGAAGCCGGTGTACCCGCCGAAACGCTGTGCATTTATCGAGACTTTCGACCCCAGGTAGGCCAATTATGGATCTTCAGATCCACATTATGTCAGCAGCTGTTCTCCACCGTGAACTATGTTAAAAACAAACACTGCTCACGCCTCACAGATGACAACTTACAGTCCTGCGTAAAGATGAAAGCCCCGATTTGCAGACGCTGTGCGCAGAGGTTCAGGACCAGAAGTCTCATTGTAAACATATCACGGCAGACCCGACGATGTTTCCATGAACACGCTTTTCAGCATCTCTATATTGACCACTTTTCACACACGGTTGCTGTACGCATACAGCCGGCTGTAGCTTTTCAGCTCACAGCCCGACAACACAACAGCAGAGAGAGCACAGACGTTAAGGCGGCGAGGCGTGATTGCGGGTGCAGCTCAGGTGTGTCCGATTCCCCTGCAGCGGCACTGCAGACCACGCCCCGCCACACACATTAACCAGGTAAAATACATATTTAGGCAGAATTTTGCAAATATCTATTTTTTTTTAGCAGCATAGAGCTTTTTTTCCCAATTACTTTTTAAAAGGGAGGCGGCTGACAACAGTTTTTGTTTGCTACATGGATCATTTTAGTTCAGCTGGGTGTTTTTCCTTTTGTTATATTTCTTTACGAATTCAAAATGTGTTAATTACATAAATAAAATGTAATTTTCTCTGTAGCACTTCATGGATTTCATAAGCAGCACACCTTAGTTGCTCTGTGGATTCTTTTAAAAAGCAGTTAAAAACCTTTCTGTTCAAACAAGCCTTTTGTTGATCTACGTATTTTATATTCTTTACATTATTTACATTTGGTCTTTTACATTGTGTATAATGTCTATTGATTGTATCGTTTATTTGAATCTTTGTGTACAGAGCTTTGTGACTGCCTGTCTGTGAAAAGCGCTTAATAAATAAACTTTACTTACTTACTTTAGTTGTTTACACAAAGCACAAAAAACAATATATACAGTGTTATCTTCATTTTAGATGTCAAAAAGTATTTGTGGCTCCCAGTGTTTTCTTTTGCGTGGAAACCGGGTCCAAGTGGCTCTTTGGGTGTTAAAGGTTGCTGACCCCTGGTTTAGAGTCAAGCGCTGACAAAGGTCCTACGCTGACTTTAATGAGGATATTGTGGTTCAGGGTCAGAGCAAGCGGAAAATATTAACATCCAAATTATTTAGAAATTAAATCTCTGAAAGAATAAAGCAAAATGTAAATATTTCCTCCTGAAATGCAGTGAAGCAGAAGCATAAAGAGGAAGTGATCTATGAGCTAACTCAAATGGGCATCAGTGCAAAGAAACGCTGCTTTAGGAGGAATCAAATGCAGAGAAATCCACGGTGGCCTGACAGGGTCACATATACAGTTACACAGCATGCTGATGGCAGGCCAGCCTCTATATATAACATGTGAATATATATGTCACAGTATTTATGGCTGCTTCACACGCACAGCAGGCCAGCATGTGATCACATGTGAGAGGAGCCGAGGAGGCTGCATATTTACAGAAATGTCCCTTCATGAAGATCTTACATCATCTCCTTTATTTAAATGATTGATGACTAAACTTAATTTTTAGTTCTGCTTAAGCCTTTGACTCAGAAACACGTCCTCAGTGTAAAGACAATAAACTGTTATTATCTCTGGTTCTAAAGAAGTAAAACAGCCGTGAAAAGAGGAAGTTGATGTGACTGCTGAGAGCATGAATGAACATGAAATCATAGTGATGTGAGTCATAAGGAGATAAATCTTCACGGGTTAACCAAAACCAACGTCTGTGAAACTCAGAGATCTACGAGGGGATTTTACCCACGCAGAGGAGACGAACTGTCACAGTCTGAACACTGAACCTGAAACCTGACCCAAGCTCAGTGTCACGATCATTAAAGGAGGGGCGGCGTGCCGGGGATGGCACAGGTCATCCTGGCTCCACCCTTATGTAAATAATCACAAAGTCTAATTTTCAAATGAGAAAACAGCCTTAACAGTGTAGTTTCACCTGACCTGGACAGGTGTAGCTCTACCTGGACCACAGGACCACAGTAAAGATCTCAGTATCTCATGTTGTTAAGTTTCATAAACTGACTGGACCTCATGCACTCCAGTAATGATGCTACTATAAGATAAACAGGGTTTGTGCAGCAAGTTCTGCTCATTTTTACTGCTACAGCAGCTTTGCATGATTTAAAGTCCAAAATAATCCTCCTTTATCTCACACTGAGCCTCAGTTCATCCCCAGCTGAAACAAGCTGTTTTAGCCCCTCCCCCTTAATCAACTTTAAACCAGAGGTGGGTGGAGCTTCTGTCCCTGACTATCTTAGGGATATCCCTTCTTTATGACACCATGCAGATCCAAGAGTAGAAAAAGCTGTGATAAACTGAGCGCTCACACTCTGAGCTCATTACTGTGAACATGAAACAGGAAATGAGGAAAACAGAAAAGATCCACTTTAAACATTTTAGCTCTTCTGTGCAGCAGCCTGAGCTCATACAGAGCCCTGTTAAAACACCACATAACCAGGAGAAGTATCCTCAGACGCTACATCAGATACCACAGAAATACCACAGTAACTGCAGGATGAGCAGAAGTGTAAAGACGGAGTATCAACAGAGAAGAAGAGCAAAACCTCCCAGAGCCAACTGCAGCTGAAGTACAGTGTCTGCCATGATAACGCCTCGTCTCCTCTAGCCTCTATAACGTCCAAGTCATAGACTGTACATAAAAGATGGACACTGCCATCCTGCAATCACCCACTTGTTTCTGCGCTCTGTATTTAAAGCTGTTATTTTTTTTACCTATTAAGCTGCATTAAAACGTATAAAAAGTAGTTTAATAGTTTATACCTGCTGAAATACAATGATCCTCCACATCAGGTACTGAAACACAGCAGAAATGATTACCTGCCACACAGGGCTGGATTATTTAAGGTTCAGTTTCATGTTCAGAAGCAAAGTTTCTTATGCAAAAGTCACACAACCTGCAGTGTGTGTCTCAGATCTGAAACTACTGAATTGTCAGGATTTGTTAATGTTCTGATGATTTTCTCGGTTAATACGTTTCATTGTTTTGCACAGAACAAACTCAGTAATCATAACAATAGAAAGTCTTTGGTTTCCCAGAGCCCAACGACAAGACGACAGATGTTCCATCAAAATGAGCAGAGAAATGAATCCACCCCCAGCCTCAGCTCTGAGTGGGGGAGTGAAACCCCGTCACTGCCTCTGTGACCTCCACATCACAGCAGACGGTCTCCAGTGTTTGCACTGGGATGGAAACCGCCGTCAGCTGACTGGGGGTTTACTGGGAGTCTGAGTCACCACCAGCAGGTGAATCGCTGCGCATGTGACCAGTCTCTGCTGGAGCTCGGTTTAATGTTCACACCCTCCATCAAACACCAACACAAACCTGTGCAGCCTGTTAACATGCCTGCAGAGGTGTAGACGCAGTGCTGACACTGAGCCACAAAGGCCATCAGCAGTTATTTGGATTGATCCTATAAAGCCGATCAGATCTTTAAGCCTTGATCCAGTTTAAACAGGTGAGTTATAAAATCATCCTCCACCTGTGGAGGTGTCATGAAGGGGAAATTATCTTTAGAGACCAAAACAGGTTTTGTATCAAGCTTTTAACATGCAGATTTTAACATGGGAGTCTATGGCACTGACTCACTGCTGGTGCCCCTGCTGGACGTTAGAGGAACTGCAGCTGGGTTAAAACAGTGAGGTGATGAAGCTTCAATACAGCGATCTGGTTTCCACTGTGAGTATGTTAGGCTACGTTCACACTGCAGGTCTTAATGCTCAGATCTGATTTTTTTTGTCTGCTTGTTCACACTACAAATAAAATGTGACAGCAAACGCGCTCTAGTATGAACGCTCAAAGCGGCCTGCGTGCGCAAAAGAAGACGTCACACACAACGCGCTCTGCTTAGACCCAGAGCAACAGTATTGTTTGATTGTTTCGGACTTTACGTTTCCCAATTTTGCTTTAAGTTATTCTGTTATTTACATAATAATGTAAATAACCTAATAATGATCCTTTTTGATGTTTTAGAGGAGCGGTGCTTCAAAGGATAATCTGCAGATTTCTGTCAGAATCTGCAGATTATACAGTACAAATAAAATGTTCATATTTCTCCAACGTTGTCTTCCCAACAGTTTCACTAACATCTACACTGGATGGCCAGGAAGCGTTCGCGATGTCTTCTCCGGCGCTGATAATTGGCGTCTGTCTTGTGTCAGTGACGTAAAAGACGGATTTAATGCGACATGACCGTTCAAACAGCAGTCGCTTTCTAAAACATCGGATATGTATCGGATTCAGGACCACATGCGAAAGTGACCCAGATCGGATTTGAAAATATCGGATTTGTGCCGTTCACACTGTCAGACCATGATCGGATATGGGTCGCATAGGGTCAAAAAAGCTGGATTTGATGCGCTTTCGCCTGCAGTGTGAACGTAGCCTTAGAGTCTGAGAGTATAAAACAGTGACTCACATAGGAGTCTGTTTTACACACAGAGTTAGCACAGCAGCATTCAGTGGATAACGTGACAGAAACCAGAATGTGTCTGATCAGACACTCAAAGCTACGTGTGATTAAATCACTATTTCATGCTTTATTTTGTTTCCTGGGTAAACCAGTGCTAACTGGTGGATTGGTGTGAGTGTTGACCCAGTTGCTGCATGCTGCTGACATACAGAGTTATCTTTAGTCGATGATGATGAGGAAGGTGATGGCAGCTGCTCTGATTAGCAGCGGTTGCCTAAGAACGGCGTGGACTGTTTACAGAGTGTTTGAGGAACGTTTGGCAAACGTCTCGCAGAGAGCGGAGGACACAGAGAAAACTGAGTGCTTACTGAAGAGCCTGAGAGACATCAGCGAGGTCCAGAACCAGGCAGAACTGTCACGTCCTCTCAGGGCCACAGCATCAGTCCAGGTACCTTTACAAAGACACCCCAGCACCCAGTTACTGCACTTACTGAGGTCACTTTGAATCCTTTCACCCTGATCAGCTGCTCACACAAAAACCTGGCATTGTCACAACGGGACTGAACGGACTCGCGCGCAGGCTCTGAGTAGAGACCACAAGAGTCTTTATTTACAGCAACACCAGGACGGACTCCGGGGATCCACACACGAACGGGGGAAAAGACGCTGGAAGTCCACACACACTTCTAACTCCACACTCCGTCCACGCTCCACGCCTCACGCTCCTCTTCACACTCCACAGAAAACACAAAATCTCACTCCAAACCTCACACACTCGATCACTCAGGTAACACAGGGGTTGGTCCAGCGACAAGTAACACAGTGCTGCCATCTTATAAAGGGACTCGAACACTGTCAGGTGACGAGCCACAGGTGTGTGATTGCGACCAGGTGCAGGAGCCCACAGGTGAGCTCCGCCCAGGCAGAGGGAGGAGAGAAAGACAGGGAGGGAGAGAGCAGGAACAAAATCAAAACAAAAACACATGTAGCCATCCTGAGCCGACCAGGTAGGCACAGGGACCCTGACAGACATGATTTCTGCTGAACCTCAGGTTTGAACCACTGATGTCAGCTACACAGCACAGATACTGGTCTGGGACGAAGCCACAACTGGTTTCTTTAGATTTTGCTCCCAAGGAGCTGGAATAAAGTTAAAGTGCTTTTGAGCCAAAGTTCTCCACCTTTCTAAAGATTCTTTGGTCCAGTCCTTGGACCTGACCTATCAGAGGGGTGTTATTTGTTTATTAGGCCACTTAACTCTGACCTATGAATCGTTAAAGCATAAAAAGACTCCTATCGGGTGACCGTGGCTCAGGGGGTTGGGAAGGGCACCTGTAACTGCAAGGTCGCCGGTTCGATCCCCGGCCTCTCTGTCCTGGTCGTTGTGTCCTTGGGCAAGACACTTTACCCTACCGCCTACTAGAGATGGACCGATCCGATATTACTATCGGTATTGGTCCGATACTGACCTAAATTGCTGGATCGGATATCGGTGAGAAATTAAAAATGTAATCCGATCCATTAAATATCAAAAAGCACCTCACAAAACTTGCGACACGGTGTAACTCGGCTCATAACCGTAGCACGTCGGAGCAGTGTGCATCACGTGATAGAGCGGCTGTGTGTATTTGTAGCCTTGCTGCCAAACCAGCATTTCATCTCCGAGGAAGTTATCCCAGAGAGAAGTAAAGCAAGTGTGTAAGTTCATCTCTGAATGTTTGTAAAGCGTTCCCACGTTAAGCTTAACAACCGATATATGGAGCGACTGCCTCTCTCTCTCCCTCTCCTGCTGCTACTTCAATCATGAAACTGATCAATGATCAGCTGATCGGCTTTTCTGTGGCGAGTCCGTCTCTCTTCTTTGTTTTTGGCCCACTTTGCACCAGAAAGAGGAAACCAGCGGCTGAACAACAGCAGCACGTTTAAGCTTGATAAGCTGTTGTTAGAATGTATTTAATATTACTTTCTACACCAGGATCCTTTTCTACGTAGCTGACGGCTGGTAACTGTGCAGGGGCGGATCTAGCAAAGTTTAGCCAGGGGGGCCGATAGGGCATGAACAGGGAAAAGGGGGCACAAAGACATACTTTTCTTTCTTATTCTCATTTAAAATATGTAGCTTTTAATAAATAATTATCTGAATCTTACACCCAAAGTTTTAATCTGATGTCAAATGTATAGAAGTCCATTACTGTATATAGTAACTGTTAAGTCTAATATACCCTAGTAAGCTATAGTACTTTTTCCTTTGGGAAGGTACCATCTGTGCAGTCTGCAATTCTGTAGAAGAAAGATGTTGAATCTATTTAATTATTGTAGAAAAATAATTTAATTCTGTGCATTTTTTTTCACCCTGCATCAAATTAAAGTTGATTACATCGATTAAGCATCATCAGGTGGAGGGTGGGGGGTGGTTCCCTAGTTTTTTTTGCTGGGAGTTTGCAACCCTATTAGTTAGGTTGCTTAATATTTCTGCTAAGTACTCTTTAAAATACCAGAATAGGGAGGATGGAGCAGGTTTAAGTTTATTAGATTGATCAGTGTTGCTGTACTATGAAATATTTTGGGTGCAGTGTATTTTTTACACACAGGTATAACAGAATAGCTTTAGTGTTGTTGTTTATTTAAACTTGAGTATGAACTTATACAAAATGCAGCAAGATATTAAAAAAGCAGTTTTATTGATTAAAACACACTATATCGGATTCATATCGGTATCGGCAGATATCCAAATTTATGATATCGGTATCGGACATAAAAAAGTGGTATCGTGCCATCTCTACCGCCTACTGGTGTTGGCCAGAGGGGCCGATGGCGCGATATGGCAGCCTCGCCTCTGTCAGTCTGCCCCAGGGCAGCTGTGGCTACAACCGTAGCTGCCTCCACCAGTGTGTGAATGTGAGCGTGAATGAATAATGTCATTGTAAAGCGCTTTGGGTGCCTTGAAAAGTGCTATATAAAATCCAGTGCATTATTATTATTATTACCTCAAGTAACCAGTGTTGAGCCAATAAATGAGAGACGACTCAGCAAAGAAGCAGTTTTAGATGGTGTCTTTAGGCTCTCTGTTAGCAGCAGCCTCTCACAAAGATGACACAGTTTGACATGTGATGATGATTCCCAAAGAGCTGTTAGCTGAAACTTGGCATATGTCAACATGCAGTGCAGCGTGTCCCTAAAATATTAAGGAAACTGGACAGAAGAAGAAGAAATGTGAGGCCATAAAACTTCCTGTAGATGAACGATATCTGAAAGTCACATGTTTCAGAAATGTGTCAGTGAAGAAGAAGCTGTCAGGAAGTCGTTCGTAAAGAAGGGAAACAGGAGGAAAGGCTGAGGTCTGAAAATGACACAAGAACTGAAGATGAGAGGAACAGGTGTGATGGAGAGATGGATCCACATCATGGTCAGTTTGTACGAGGAGGTGAGGAGGAGGTCCAACAGTCTGCAGCCATCTGTGAAGCTGGGTGGAGGCTCTGTCATGGTCTCAGCTGCAGCTCAGTCAGAACTGTTGGAGATCTTTGATAAACTGATGAATCACAGAGTCTGATCCACCACACAGGAACATCTGGAAACATCTGACTGACAGAAGAAGAAGCCTGGAGAAGTCTTCCTGAGGATCCTCACAGAGCTGACAGACAGCTGCTCACACTGAGTGAAGGATGAAGCTGCTGCTGGTTTCTTCCTGTGTGGCTTTAATAAAGTCACAGTTACTGTGGATCATCTCTCCAGCAGGAAGAAAATACATCCCGAAACTGAAAACAAGCAGCTAATCCCAGTGAGACATATGTCCATGTGACTGCTGTCGGCTGCTTGCGCTTGGCCTCTGCAGGGTGAAAACACTGTTTCTCGACCCCTCCTGTGGAAATGCTGTGCAGCAGGCTAAACGTGGATTTGTGAGAGTCTTTTATTTGCTGTAAAGTGACTTAGTAAATAAAATAATGATGCAGGAGGGAAGGTTCAAAGTAATACACTGCGCACGCACTCGGCGAGGAAATGTCTAACGCTAGACCCGCCCCCCGGGAGTCAAGCTGCTTGCATGTATTGTCTGCTCAGTGACATAGTAAACAAAGCTGGCAAGGAATCATGAATCCAGCAGCATTACTACACATCAACCAGGGAGGATCTTATATGATGAGTTTGTCATTATTGTTGATGTGCTGCTGCCTGTGACGGGTCTGAAGGTCAAAACACACAACGAGTACACAAAGTTAAAAATGCTGCGTAATCCCCCACGCTTTCTCTATTTATACACACACACACACACACACACACACACACACAGACACAGAGACACACACACAGACACACACAGACACAGAGACACACACACAGACACACACAGACACAGAGACACACACACAGACACACACAGACACAGAGACACACACACAGACACACAGACACACACACACACACAGACAGACAGACACAGAGACACACACAGACAAACTAAGTGTGTGTGTGTCTGTGTGTCTGTCTCTGTGTCTGTGTATGTGTGTGTGTTTTGTTGGATTGAAGGTGTTGTTGCTGGAAATATTTTGCAGAGCTGGCGGAAGATATTTGCGAGGTGGGCGGGGCTTGGCGTCAGCATCATGGAAATGTCTGTCTGAGCTCCTCTGGAGGACTTTGATTTATCCTTCGTCACATCTGCGAGGCGTCCACAGACTCACTGTCCAAACATCCACCACAGTCAATAAGAATGTTATAATGAGGAAGAGGAGGGAGGAAAAGCAGCTCAGTGAGTCTTGCCCAGCAGTCATCTTCACTCTTATTTGAACCCAGATCAGCCTGACACATCCTTAAAGTTTCACATTTCTGAGCAGAAGATTCAGAAATGTTACTGAAAATGAAACCAAACAGTCTGTGCATCCCTGAGACTTCAGCAGCAGACACTCCTCAGAGCTTCTCCCAAGCAAGCCGGTCCTGAGTAAATGTGATTCTAATGACTCGTATGGTGACGATGCAGAAAATAAAGAGTGTGTCACCTCAGCCAGGACAGGGAAATCTCAGCTCACGAGGTCAGGTGGGCTCAGCTTCTGGATCAGGTGGCAGTCAGAGGCCTCTGCAGTCTGACGCTGGGTTAGCAAAGCTCCCTGCAGGGACATGAAGTTTCTACTAAAAGAAAAATTTTGTTTTAGTGAAAATCGCGCCCGGAGTGGTGAGTCACGGTGCACAGGATTAAACTGATGATGTCAAGAGGAATGATCACATGACCTGTGAGTTGTGTGAACCTGCCCTTTAACACCTGGGAGAACGGTGACGTTTGCAAGAAGGCGATAGAAAGTCAAAGAAGCTGTGTCATGCTGGACCAGCATTACACACACACACACACACACACACACACACACACACACACACACACACACTGCAGGAGATCAATGTGCTGCGACACGAGCCAGGCTGTTGTGACTCAGCACTGAGTCTTTGGATCTTTTCCTCGTCTCTCTGCTCCTCAGCCTCAGCTTCGTCTTCCCATCGTTTCATTTCTGCACATTCGAGGCCTCAGTGTCGGCATTTTGGTCGCCTCTTTTTTTCCCTTTGACTCTCGCTGCTCTCCTTCTGCTCTCCTGAAATAATAAGAAAACAAACAGAGCTTAAAGCTCAGATTAATAACTGACCGTCCTCACAGACTCTCAGGGTAAAATAAATGTTGGAGCCTTTTAACTGCAAATGTAAGAGAAATGATAGAAACGGCTGAGAGATGCAGTCCAGGATGGAGCTGTGAGTTCAGTCTCATAGTCCGCTGCTTAATGTTCAGCTGGTTTAGTGAAGTTTCAGAGTAAACTGAGCGTTTTCATCTGCACGAATCAGGTTAAAGTGCCTGTCTAGTAACCAGGAGAGCCTCAGTGCTGAGGCTTGTTTCTTTGGTTAGATAAACACAGGCGAGAGTGAACAGAGAGGATGCTGGGTAAACAGTGCTCGCTGTGTTCATAGAGTGGTGGGAGTGTGTTTGTTCTGTGTGAGGCTTCATTCACTGCGACTGGACACAAAGGCTCCTCTGTCTGACCTCCTGAGTGTGTGTGTGTGTGTGTGTTTGCATAGACGCACTTATGAGGACCCGTGACAGCGTCTCCACAGAGGTTTTTCACCTGTGTGTTTGTAAAACAGGTGCACGTTTCCCAGACAGTGTCTGACTGGCTCAGCTCTGTTAACTGTGAGAACTGTGACCGGCTCTTACTGCTGCTTTCTTTTGTGCGTTAGCTTAAACTTGGAAAAAGTGCAGCACCAAGGCACTGCTGGGATTCGAACCCAGGATCTCCTGTTTACTAGACAGGCGCTTTAACCAACTAAGCCACAGCGCCTTGCATGTGTGCAGGTCACATGACCGCCTGCACACAGGAAGGTGTGGCCTTAAAGCTGGTCAAACTGTTTTCTGACTTCTTCAGTTTCAGACGACTTTGCCTCCGGGTGTGGAAGAAAAGGTGAACGGCCCACGATCACCTGCCACCTCGCCGCCACGGTCACGGTTAAACCTCCGTCCATCCAACGTCTCAGCTCAGCCTGTGTGTTTGGTAAAAACATAATGATAACTTTAAAGGCTGCTGATGTTGGCCATAAACATTATAATCAATGCAAACTGATCAGTTAATAAAGCTCAGTGTCAAGTTAGAGAGGACATATTTACGGTCTTCACACAAGGACACCGCTCGATAGGACCGCTCTGATCTCTGTGTTAGTGTGGGAGGTTGTGAGGCAGCCATGATTTAAACTGGGGTAAAACTAGCAATCAAACCAGTAAAGGACACCAGTACAGTTTTAAGGGGACCACACTCCCTACACTCTGACAGCTCTGACTGAGGCACTGCTGGGATTTGAACCCAGGATCTCCTGTTTATAAGACAGGTGCTTTCACCTGCTCAACCACAGCGCTGCAGTCAGCTGACCTGACAGCTGGTCATCAGTGAGGATTCATCTCTGCTGTAAAGTTGGACATGTTGAAACAATGCGCAGATATTTTGAACATGACATCAAAGTGCTCGTTACAACAGCGGCTTTCCTTAGGAGGAAAAACCTTCTGACCAATAAGACGCCAATGTCACGACTGTGATTCTGGACATATTAACAGTGACATCATCAGTGATTGTGTCACTGTGCAGGTCACAGAAAACCAGCCTCTACACAAACAGCACTTCCTGAGAGAAACTGCCTGCTGAGCCACGTTTGCAGAGCCACAGTTAAGGACAGCTTTCAGCCTTTATGCACAGCTGGAACTTGAACCCTGAAACTCTGCGTCTGCACAACAGCTGCAAGGCACTGCTGGGATATGCACCCTGTTTACTAGCCAGCACTTTAACCAGCTGACCCACAGCGCCACGGTCTGCAAACCTGTTCCAGCCGTGAGCACACCTGTCACAGATGAGGAAAGCTCCAAAGGTTCATCTCTGCTGTAAGGCAGACACTTTAACCAGTGACATCACAGCTCCTCAGCTGTCAAAGGTTAGATTCAGTCACTGCACCATCTTGTGGTAGAAATCAGTATTGCACCAAAGAACAGCCAGGCCCTGCTTCGACCTCAGTTCAGTCATCAGTACTCAGACTCCTCTCAGGATGGATCAGCGTGTGAGTGCTGTCTCAGGCTGTTGTGCACCCGCTGATGTTTGTAACTTAGTTTCACCTACAGTCTCTAAATCTGCCTCCATCAGCACCAACGAGAGGAAAAGCTTGTTTGGACCTCGTCCTCCTTTTCAGCCACTGAAACACAAGCAGCCACATGAAAACCTCAGTAACTGATGCTTGGTTTGGATGTAGGCGTCCAGCTCAGTATCTCTACAAGTGTCTGTGTTGGCTCACACATGTGTCTGAGCTCCTGCAGCATGGAGCAAAGTCAGGTTTCAGACCAGAGTTCATGTTTGCAGAGGCGTGGTTAACAGATCCCCACCTACAGTCTGTTGGCAGACATCACTCACCGTACATACACCGCCTGGATCAAACTGAAAGTACAGCGCAGACACAAACGTGTTTATAGTATCTGACATACCATCAGTAATCCAGCTGAACAGATGACACCAGCGTCCTCATCAGGAGGGCGGTCTAACTGTCTGCAGATCACCTCAGCATCATCTAAGTCCCAGCCATCATCACAGATTGTTCCCCAGGAGCCACGCTGACAGAGTCCGAGTCTTCCAGAGCACCGAGTCGACCCAGCTAGTCTGAACAGAAGATGACTGACCTGCAGCAGAAAATGTGGGACTGTGTATAAAATGTCTGAACAGTTGATGCTATAATTTAATTAAATGTGTTGAATTAAAGCTGAAAGTTCTGAGTCGTGCAGTAAAACCTCCAAACTCACAGCAGAAATCACAGAGACAGAGATATCACAGACAAACAGTTTATTCCACAAAGCTGATCTGGGACCTGCTTACTGTGATCTTTGACTCTGAGCTGGTCACCATGAATCACTGAGGTCATAAGGTCATACCTTCTCCAGCTTAACTTTGCAAAGTTAAACTTTTTTTTGTTTTAGTCTAAGGTGGACCTTCAAAAACTTATCACCGGGTTAATCTCATAACCTCTGGATTCAGGAGGCCACGTCACTGCTCACCACAGTCACGGAGGATTTTGTGGAGGCGTGGCTGCCATCTGCTGGTGATTTTGTGTCATTGTTCATTTGACCTGCTGGCAACAAGTTTGTTTTATTTATCAGAGCTTCTTACTTTTTGACCTGGAGCCAAACAGTGTGCAGACTTTTCCTCTGACCTTTCACAGCTCCGTGATAACAGCCACCCTCCATAAACCTGCTGAAGATGTGACTGACAGACTATAAACCAGGCTGAGCTTTGATGTGACCCAAAAGTCAAAGCTGTTCACTCCTACATTTTGTAAACATTAAAAACTCAAACTGAGTTTACACAAATAAAGTTTACATGCAGAGATGGAAGTTCAGCTTCAAACTAGAAACTGATTCTGGGCTTGTGTAACTGCATGATATCAGTTTGTTCACTTCTACTGTTTCATGATAATAAATGACTATGAATAAAAAGGAAGCAGTGCAAACAAAACACAACAAATCCCTTCAGTTATGGATCACATACACTGCCAACCTGTGACAGGACTGATTTAAAAAATACCCAACTTGATGTTCGGTTAGTAACCATCCAGGTCAGTCTGAGTTTCTACCCTCAGCTGTGGTGACGAGCTCTGGGTCAGGGATAAAAGCAGCACAGGTGAGTTTCCTTCACAGAGTGGTTGGGCTTTCCCTTAGAGGAGGCGAGGAGCTCGGCCATTTCAGAGCGAATCAGAGTGTAGCACTACTGGTCCTCACCTGTCACTCTGTTAGATAACTCCTCCCACCCCATGACCAGCACTGAGCAGCTCCTTCGGTGACAGTCGCTGCACCCATGGCGTGCGAAGGAGAGATGCCAGAAGTCTTTCCTTCCCTCAGCTACCTGAACGCTACTCAAACAGGGGCTGATCATTCATTCATCCCTTTAACGTTAACTAGTAATGACTTCATGAACTTCTTCACAAATAAAATTTTAATGTTTGGGAAAAAATTACCAATAATCATCCCACAGATGTAATATTATCTACAGCTACTTTTAGTACCATTGATGTTAAGTTAGACTCTTTTTCTCCAATTGATCTTTCTGAGTTAACTTCAATAATTACTTCCTCCAAACCACCAACGTGTCTTTTAGACCCCATTCCTACAAAACTGCTCAAGGAAGTCCTGCCATTAATTAATGCTTCAATCTTAAATATGATCAACCTATCTCTAATAATCGGCTATGTACCACAGGCCTTCAAGCTGGCAGTAGTAACTTAAAAAGTAATTTACTTAAAAAAGTAAATAATAACTAATGATTAAATGCAGAGAGGTCAATTAACACATAGTGAGTGAAGAAGAAATACCCAATGCATCATGGGAATCCCCGGCAGCCTACGCCTATTGCAGCATAACTAAGGGAGGATTCAGGGTCACCTGGTCCAGCCCTAACTATATGCTTTAGCAAAAAGGAAAGTTTGAAGCCTAATCTTGAAAGTAGAGATAGTGTCTGTCTCCCGAATCCAAACTGGAAGCTGGTTCCACAGAAGAGGGGCCTGAAAACTGAAGGCTCTGCCTCCCATTCTACTTTTAAATACTCTAGGAACAACAAGTAGGCCTGCAGTGCGAGAGCGAGTGCCATTGATCAGTGGTTGTTGATCAATGGTCTTGACAATTAATGAAGAAACTCACCTGACCTCCCATTATTTGTCACTGGTGCTAGTTTCATTATGCAAATGTACTGTTTATAAGATTGGGGAAACCTGCAGTCAGCTGAGACTGAAGAAGTCACCTAAATGAGTGACGAAACGTTTCTCCCACTGAAAATGATACAGAATCAACTTTCAAATAGTAACTGAAAATAAATGTTCAGTTTCTATGCCATATGTTAAAACAAGATCTAGAGTGTGATTACAGTTTTTCTCAAATGCTAAAACACATTTCACAAACGTTCCCACCATGTTCCCCAATGTCTAAACACAACACCCTTTTCTAAAGCTACATAAACACAACCACACCTTCCCACTGCAAAACTCAAACTTCCACACCGAAAGAGCAGCTCGGAGCTTTCAAAAATGTAAACACTATACACATCATTACACACTACAGCAAAACAATTGAAAACACAATGTTCAATTTGTGAGAAGGTTCTTTGTTTCATAACTGCCAATGCATATTTTTCGAAACTATACAGTAACAGATCGTCGTAGATCTCTGCAGAGGATTAGGCATTTAGATTTGTGAGTTTCATATGAAGAGTATAAATCTATAGAAAATCCTGCATGTACGTACACTACTGTAACACAACTCAATGCAAAAACAGAATCTATTGCACACAACAGTACTCTTGAAAACACGATCAGGGTGTGAAGTTTTTTTATTTCCTTTATTCACACCACACACACACCACAATCACTGTGCAGCATCATGTCGCTGAGCTGCATCGGGCCACATCACCTCATCCACATCACAGGCTATATTGTCTCTCGCCAGGCACCGCGGGAAAAACACCCTGGAATGGCGAATCCATCCTTGGAAGGCCTCCGCTGGGATGTCAACACAGGCCAGCTCCATTGCCCTTAGGAGGTTCTCTCTTGTGTATGATTGTCTGTCATAAACCTTCCATCTCCACGATGAGAAGAACTCCTCTATAGGGTTCAGGAAAGGGGAGTAGGGTGGCAGACAGACGTTTAAAAAGTGGTCACTGTTGGTGGTGAACCACTCTCTGATTTGGTTTGTTCTGTGGAAGCGGACATTGTCCCAAATGATCACATAAAGGTGATGTGCGGGCCCAGGGTGGTGTTGTTGGTGGTCCAGGAGGATGTCTTTTAGCTCCTCTAGGAAGGTGAGGAGAAGTTGGGTGTTGTAAGACCCAAGGACAGCATGCCGGTGGACAAGCCCCTCCGAACCCATGGCCGCACAAAGAGTAATATTACCCCCCCGTTGGCCAGACCTCAGTGATGGCTCTTTGGCCAATGATGTTACGGCCTCTTTGCCTTCGTTTCTGCAGGTTGAAGCCTCATCCAGGAAGAGGTACTCATGAGGTCTGGCCATCGCGTCCAACTGTAATATCCTCTGTGAAAATGTGAAAGTGCACAGGTGTTCAGAACAACAGTCAATCAGGTAGCACAGTATTGTCCAGAAGTAATGTAGGCCACTGAGCAACACAGTATGTCCACTAACTGTACTGTGAACATGGATGTATACTTACTTGCACAAACTCGTAACGTAGGTCTTTGTGTCGCGCAGAGTTGCGCTCAAAGGGAACCCTATAGACCTGTTTCATCCGCGTCTTTTGGCGCCGGAGAACTCGGTCTATTGTGGCCAAGCTGACATCGTCAATGCTCTCAAAGTTGACATTATCGGCAATGACTTTGTCTCTGATCTCCCGGAGTCTGATGAGGTTGTTCCCACGAACCACATCCACAATGAGGGTTTCCTGTGCCGCTGTAAATAAGGCAACCCTCCCACCTCTATGTGGCATTCTTTCAACTTTCAACATGTGTTACAATACAGTCACAACTGATTTGAAACCAATAGACTACTTTCACAGGTTTGTCAAACTGTATTGTGGCAAAGAAAGCAATAGAGTCCAATACCTGTTGTGTTGTCTGAATGCCCTGATAATGGTGGCCACGGTGAACCTACTCAGGTTTGGACGGACTCTTAGTCCTGCTTCAGCCATTGTCATGCCATTGTCAATGACTGTTGCTCGCATCTCGTCCGTAATGATGGTGCGAGGTTGTCTTGCTCTCCCTCCTGGACCTTCTCCTCTCCCATGTTGGCCTCCTCCTCTTCCTCGTTGACCTGCTCCTCTTCCTCCTCTCATTTGAACTCCTCTTCCTCGTTGGCCTGCTCCTCTTCTTCCAGGGCCAGCTCTTCTCCCTCCTCTGCATCGAATTCCTCTTCCCCTGACTCTGCCTTCATCCATTGTGTTTGTTTGGAATCTTCAGCAAACTGTGCACTCTGAACTTGCCGTGGTCACAGCATTAGCAACAAGTGTCTTCAATTTTGAGTCGTTGTGTGTAATGAATGACGCCAGGTGTGTTCATTGTGTTCAAATATTGCTGACTGCGGCAAGCATGTTGCATCACATGAGCTTTCATTTGAGAATATGAGCAGAGTTCTTTTGCAACTTGTGTTTTAGCAAGGACAGATGTGGTTAGATTTATGACAACGGAGGATTGTGTTCTGTGAATTGTGTCTTCATGTGACATGTGTTTATGATATTGGTAAATGATGGCTCGATTTAGTAAATGTGTTTAGACAACTGGTCATTTGGTTTAGAGGTTTGGCGTTTGTGTTTTAGCATTTGAGAAAAACTGCAAAGTGGTGGGTGGGTTCTTTTACATTTTGAGAGAAGCCAATTGAGTCTAATAACAGATTAAATGCCATGTTGAGGCTGTCATTTTTAGCATCTACATGGATGTTAAAATCACCCTCAATAATTATTTTATCTGAGCTGAGCACTAAATCAGATAAAAAGTCTGAGAAATCAGAGAGAAACTCTGTGTAAGGCCCAGGTGGACGATAGATGATAACAAGTAAGACTGGTTTCTGAGTTTTACAGCTGGGGTGGACGAGGCTAAGCATCAGGCTTTCAAATGAATTAAAAGTCTGTCTTGGTCTTTGGTTGATTAATAGACTGGTGTGAAAAATTGCTGCCACACCGCCCCTCGGCCTGTGCTTCGAGGTTTCTGGTAGTTAGAATGACTCGGGGGTGTTGATTCATTTAAACTAACATAATCATCCTGCTGCAACCAGGTTTCTGTAAGGCAGAGTAAATCGATTTGTTGATCAATTATTAAGTCATGTACTAACAGAGACTTGGAGGAGAGAGACCTAATATTTAATAATCCACATTTCACTGTTTTACTCTTTGGTTCAGATGTGGATACTGTATTGTTCTTTCTTTGTGATTTTTTATGTTTAAGTTGTTTATTGCTGGTTTTTAGTTTGTTTTTTGTCTTTTTGGGAGCTGACACAGTCTCAATGGAGATGGGTTTTTGGGGGGGTAGCAGGAGGAGAGAAGCTGCAGAGAGGCGTGTAAGACTGCAACTCTGCTTCCTGGTCCCAACTCTGGATAGTCATATTTTGGGGGGTTTAATAAATTGGTCCATATTTCTAGAAATGAGAGCTGCTCCATCCAAAGTGGGATGGATGCCGTCTCTCCTAACAAGACCAGGTTTCCTCCAGAAGGTTTGCCAATTATCTATGAAGCCCACATCGTTTCTGGGACACCACTCAGACAGCCAGCAATTTAAGGAGAACATGCGGCTAAACATGTCACTCCTGGTCTGATTGGGGAGGGGACCAGAGAAAACTAGAGTCCGACATTGTTTTGGCAAAGTGTTAGAACTATTTTTTATCTTTAAGGCTTATATGCCTCATTACTTTATATTTCATAATTACCTCATAATTTGTATCACACATTTATGGTTTATCCTTTGCTGCACACAGATATGTATTGTAGAATAGCTCTGGATTTAGACTGCTACGCTCTGACACTAACAGACACAAGACTGACCTCCTTCTTGGAATGCTGGGGGAAGGGCTCCTCTTGGAAAACACCACTAAACCAAAACATGTCTACAAATTCTGGTGTTTTGGAGCTCTCGGTCTCAACCCTGTTTCCCTCGCTCTACCTCTACAGCCTGGATACCAACCTAGGATGGTTGCCATGGAAATGGGAAGAGTCTCCTCCTTCAGGGAGATGTCCGAAAGGTGTAGGCCAGGGGTCTGCAACCTTTTACACCCAAAGAGCCACTTGGACCCGGTTTCCACGCAAAAGAAAACACTGGGAGCTGCAAATACTTTTTGACATCTAAAATGAAGATAACACTGTATATATTGTTTTTTTTACCTTTGTGCTTTGTGTGAACAACTAAGGTGTGCTGCTTATGAAATCCATGAAGTGCTACAGAGAAAATTAAATTATATTTATGTAATCAACACATTTTGAACTCTTAAAGAAATATAACAAAAGCAAAGACACCCAGCTGAACTAAAATGATCCATGTAGCAAACAAAAACTGTTGTCAGCCTCCACCCTTATATCGCCTTTGGGCTGTTGGAGCCTTGACCTGATTCTTAAAAAAATAATTGGTAAAAAAGCTCTATGCTGCTGAAAAATGAAAAATAGATATTTGCAAAATTCTGCCTAGATATGTATTTTACCTGGTTAATGCGTGCGGCGGGGCGTGGTTTGCAGCGCCGCTGCAGGGGAGTCGGACGCACCTGAGCGACACCCGCAATCACGCCTCGCCGCCTTTACGTCTGCGCTATCTGTGCTGTTGTGCTGTCGGGCTGTGAGCTGCGAAGCTACTGTATGCGTACAGCAACCGTGTGTGAAAAGTGCTCAATAAAGAGATTCTCAAAAGCGCGTTCATGGAAACATCGTCGGGTCTGCCGTGATATGTTTACAATGGGACTTCTGCTCCTGAACCTCTGCGCACAGAGTCCGCAAATCAGGGCTGTACGAAGTCAGTTTACGCAGGACTGTAAGCTGTCATCTGTCAGGCGTGAGCGGTGTTTGTCTTTAACATAGTTCACGGTGGAGAACAGCTGCTGACATAATGTGGATCCGAAGATCCATAATTGGCCTACCTGGGGTTGAAAGTCTCGATAAATGCACCGCGTTTCGACTCTTATTTTGAGCGATGAAAAAATAATAGAATATAATTTTATTTTTATATTTCAATATCACAATAATCTTCCAATTTAGAACTACGAGTTAAAAAGAACTAACATAAATAAAATACACTTCAGCTAAATACTTCTAATTAGGGGTGGGTTTTTATAATCGATTTATCGATTAAAATCGATTCATTAAAATCCTGAATCGATTTTTTAATATAAATTTATTTTGCCTGAAATGCCAGAATCTCAGGTGAAATCTCACAAAATTTCAACAACCACCAAACAGCTAAGACAGTAAATGAGAGCAGATACACAGATTCTGACAAAGACGTAAACACACAGCGCGGACCCGCGGATCAGAATCAGTGAGATGTCGCCTTTCTCATCTGACGGCACGGACGCGGTCGGGGCTGAAAGCGACAGCTCGCTGATCCTGATGTTTCGGCGGGTCCGCGCTTTGTGTTCACGCCCTTTTTGCACTGATTCTAAAGCTGTTAGTTTGATCTCTCTCCAAACAATATTGACCGAACCAGCAGCAAAAGAAGATCCAAACTACGCTTCACATAAACAACAACAACTCTGACTTTTCCTGTTTTGCTTCCACCACGATAAAAATCACACTTCATGCACAGCTCTCTCTCTCTCTCTCTCTCTCTCTGTACTTCAAGAACAGTTTCCCGTCTAAAAATCTGTTTTCTGCATTATTCGCTTGCTTGTTACGCACAACTCTACCGTTGTTTACAGCCTGTCGGACGCTGTTTTTTTCCCCCTTTTACTTACTTCCGAAAAGAAAACCTAATTTCTGCCGTTCAATACTGAACAAATTTAAACTTTTTAAAATTATGCAAAATGCAAAACGCTTGGTGTCTCTAATAAAACCGCTGTAACGTCAGAGGTAACGTTCATGTGTTGATTAATGGTTTTCTTTCGTTTTTGATGTACTGCAGAATATTTTTATAAAATCCCAGGCCAGGAAAATCACCTTCATGTTTTTCTGTGTTTTATCTTCAGCTACTTTGACACAAAATGGCCTGGTAAATGGCCTGTATTTATATAGCGCTTTCTAGTCCCTAAGGACCCCAAAGCGCTTTACATATCCAGACATCCACCCATTCACACACACATTCACACACTGGTGATGGCAAGCTACATTGTAGCCACAGCCACCCTGGGGCGCACTGACAGAGGCGAGACTGCCGAACACTGGCGCCACCGGGCCCTCTGACCACCACCAGTAGGCAACGGGTGAAGTGTCTTGCCCAAGGACACAACGACCGAGACTGTCCAAGCCGGGGCTCGAACCGGCAACCTTCCGATTACAAGGCGATCTCCCAACTCTTGAGCCACGATCGCATCTGCTGTGACCTCACACCTTTGATAAAGTCTTGCGTGTGTCAGCTTCCTTTTTATAGATACAAAAATATGTAAATGTACTGATCTGAATTATAATATTTCTGACTGTCAAAATTTCCCAGATTCAAATCAAATCGAATTAAATCGAATCGGAATTGAATCGATTCTAGAAATCAGTGACGATACCCAGCCCTACTTCTAATTTATTTGCCCAAACCACGCGGAGCCGCAGTATAAGGACTAAAGAGCCGCATGCGGCTCTGGAGCTGCAGGTTGCCGACCCCTGGTGTAGGAGATCAAAAGTTTCCCCCCAATTCAGTAATCCTGGCCTCCAGAGCTGCAAATATGCTACATTTGTTACAGGTATCATTACTGCTAAAGGAGGCCGAGGAGTAACTAAACATCTGACACAATGAGCAGGAAAGTGCAGGAGGGACAGGTGAAGTAGCCATGCTGCTAGCATGGCTACGAGCTAAGCTAAGCTAGCAAAACAGTAAAGACACAGGGAGTGAATACTTTGGCTATAAATTAGCGAGTGAATCAATGAAAACTACAAGCTGCACAAAACACCACTGTGTGTTGGAACAGGAACAGGAAGTGATACTCTACAGCAGAGAGAGCAAACACCAAGTGACAGCACCACACAGCAAAACACACTAGGAGTGGAAAGCCAAGCACACTAATTTGCAATAAATGTGACATTTACAGTTCTGTTGCTCACCTGTGTGGCACACAAATGAACAGAAATGTGCAAAGGTGTTTGTTTTATCCAACCAGTAAACCGAGTAACAAGTTCAAACAGTACAGACATCTGTGTCATGCAGCAGAGAGGTGGTAGGTGTGAAAAACTGAGAGGTCTGAGTTTGTGATACCTCTGCAGTTTCTCTGCTTCTTTCTGTCAGTGTGACTTCTGGTGGGAGTTTTGTGGTTTTACTGCAGTATAAATGAGAAAACCAGTTGATGTTTTTTCCATTGAAGTTGGTACACAAGGCAGGCCTTTTTTAATAAACTTGTTCCTTCATGTTCAGTATTTTAATGCCATTAACTCAAAGCTCTCCCATCATGACTCCTCATCGGAAACCTTTGGTCATCTCATTTATTTCTGGGTTCAGTTCCAGGGTTTTACATCTACAGCTCAGCAAAGGTGAGTGTTTTAGACTAGAGTGGATGTTTACACACCTGCTGTTAATATTTCCATGTACAGACAGGTTCATTTAGACAGTGACACTTTCATACAGGCCTCCATTTTCAGAGGGTCAACAGTAATTGAACAGCTGACTGACAAACAGTTTCATGGCTGTGTGACTCTAGAGAAGGAGAGAAACAGCTGGTGCTCTGAAGCATACCACATCACATGTCAAACATGGTGGAGGTAATGTTATGGCTCGGGCCTGTACGGCTGCAGTGGAAGCGGGTCACGGTTTATGATGTGACTGCTAATCGAAGCAGCAGGATGAACTGTGACGTGTACGGGGCTGTGCTCTCTGCTCAGAGTCACACAAATGCTGCAAAACTGATCGGACAGAGCAGATGGAGTATGAGCCAAAGCAAACTGTAAAAGCAAATAAAGTAAAGAAATGGGACGAAATTATGAAGTTTGACAGTTGAAGATGGCACACCTGTTTTCTTCCATATACGGCATTAAATATGACACGTGTGTGGCTTTATGTCCACTGTATTGTTCACTGCTTTGTAAGACAGCAGGAAGTGTGTCAGAAGAAAATTATGTTTTGATCAGTTACATGAAATGTATTCTTTTTATAATTAAGCACATGTCTATGTGACTTTTCACCTAGTAACTTGTGTGATGAACCTATGCAGCTACTAACCGCTTCCTGTCTTCAGAGAACATTTAGATATAGAGAAGTGAAACCTCAGCTCTGAGTTCTGAGAATAACTCTGTTATCTTTGTACACACACACACACAGAAGTATAAATAAAAAACGCAGACAGAGATGAAACGCAGATCCTGTGTTTCATGACTGCCCCTCGCGAGCGAAAGAACTGCAGTGTTTGTGTGTTTTCTAAACTCAGGAGTCTTGGCTAAAGAAAAGAACGGCAGGGTGATTTAAAGAAATCCCCTGTCAAAGTGTGTTAAAGCCACAGCGTTCAGTCTTATCTGCAGCTTTCTGCCACTGACGGCTCATTTCATCTTGTGTGTCTCAGCCATGTGGACACAGCAGACAAACTTCTTCTTGTTGGCCACAGGTGAGATGCATTTGACATCACTGAGTAGTTTTCTTATCTCGGCATGTTTCACTTTACAGTCCAGAGAATAATCAGCCTTATTTTTCTTTTCTACAGTCTCTTATGTGTCAGCTGCTGCAGGTCGGTCATGTTTGACAAAATGAGTCTAAATGATAAAGTTTGGTGTAAATAACATGCCATAAATACTGTGCACGCTCTTCTTTCTTCTGTTAGATGGTCAGATCAGATTAGCTGGGTCTGGGTCGACTCGCTGCTCTGGAAGAGTTGAAATCTATCACCGTGGCTCCTGGGGAACAGTCTGTGATGATGCCTGGGACTTAAAAGATGCTGCGGTGGTCTGCAGACAGTTAGACTGTGGAACAGCACTGAGTGCCCCTACAGATGCTCACTTTGGTGAAGGAACTGGGCCGATCTGGCTTCATTATTTGGTCTGTGCAGGAACCGAAACGTCGCTACGTAAGTGCGATCATGGAGGATTTCGGCAACAAGACTGTGGACATCATGAGGATGCTGGTGTCATCTGTTTAGGTGAGATATGTTTGGATTACGCACAGTGTGTCAGATACTGTAAACGCATGTTTTTGGCTGCACTGTACATGTAGTTTTTTCATCCACTCAGTGTAGTTTAGTTAGTCTCTGCATGCTGAACAGCAGGTTTGGTTATCGTACTGAGCAGCAGTTCAGTTATGAAATGTTTCTTGTTCAATATGAATGCAGCTGTAATCCACAGAGAAATATGCCCACAGTTCTCTAAGCTATAAAACTGAAACTAGCTTTGTCCACACAGCGAGGGTATAATGAGTAAACTTCAACTTATTAACTTAAACGTAAATATGTCCAATGCAGAAATTTAAATAGTTACTACAAAGTGAGAAATAACACACGTTCGTTGTGTTTTGTGTTCAGGGGTCAGGCTAGCTGGGTCGACTCTGTGTTCTGGAAGAGTTGAAATCTACCACAGAAACTCGTGGAGAACAGTCTCTGATGATGGCTGGGACTTCACTGACGCTCAGGTGCTCTGTAATGAGCTGGACTGTGGAACGCCAGTTAATGTCACGCACTTTGGTGAAGGATCCGGAGAAATCTGGTTTGATAATGTGACGTGTTCAGGAAATGAAACATCTCTAACTGAGTGCAGAAGATCTGAGATAAAAAGCAGCAGACTCCATAAATATGCTGGTGTTATCTGTTCAGGTGAGTTACATTATATATAGTTATTCTGTTATACACATGTTTGCAGACTGATACTAACTTCTGTGAGATTATACATACAGCGGTCCCTCATTTATCGCGGGAGTTACGTTCTAAAAATAACCCGTGATAGGTGAAATCTGCGAAGTAGCCAACTTTATTTTTTACAATTATTATAGATGTTTTAAGGCTGTAAAACGCCTCACTACACACTTTATACACTTTTCTCAGACAGGCATGAACATTTTCACACTTTTCTCTCTTGTTTAAACTCTCAAAGTTCAAACCTTCGTAGAAAAATACGTCCAGTGTTATAGAATGAAACCAAAGATCAAACCCCGTTTTCAGGTCCAGAACATGAAACAACTGAATTATGCTCTTTGACAAATTTCAGCTCGTTGCAAGTCCCTGCACAAAAAACATGGAAATCTAGGCAAGAACCCAGAGTGAAAGCTGTGTGATTGCTGACCAGCAGACCCTGAACTTCAAAAGGTAACAGACTGATGAGCAGTCAGTATGCAGCCTCCATTTCTGCAGTGGCTGTAACTGTGGCCATTGCCTTGAAGTGGTTTTCTAGGCAGGGAGCTTCTTCCACGGCACTGGGACAGGCAGCCGGGGACCGGTAGGCTTGCCGCCCCACTCCACTTCCTCCGTCCCAGCGGCCAGGTGGTCCTCCGCTAAGGTGACTGCTGCCTCCAGGCTCACCAGCCAGTGGCACAGAACACACTGTGCAGTATGCTCGGGGAGCACCTCCACAAACTGCTCCAGCATGATCTTTGCAAGCATCTGGGCCTCCTCCTCCAATGGTCCCAGCTGTAGCCATCTCGCGGCTGCATCTTTTTTTTTTTTTTTTTTTTTTGCCTGTCCCATTTGGTTCTTTAGCCGTCAGAATTGTTGTCTGAAGACCAACAAGGATACCAAATGGATTTATTCTGCCAAATGGATCATCATGGCATTGCCGTATTGGTCAATTTGATCAAACTTTGTTGTTATTATTTATTTTATTTTCAGTTGTTACAGATGGGACAGACATGACGGGGGGATAGGAAAGGGAGAAAGAAAGAGAGGAAGGAAAAGAAAAACAGAAGGGAAAAGGGACAGTGAGAAAGGGCACTTACAAAGACAAAGAGAAAGAAAAAATCTCCTGGATCACCTGTTGAGAGAAAAAGAAGAGAAGACAAGCAAAAAAACCCCAAACAAAAACAAAGCAACATGCTAAACACAACACCATCACATTAATCTAGCTGAGTGTGAACAGCAGTAAATACTAAATATTGAAAGTTGTTGTGCAGCACGCAGGACAGACAGCGCACAATGTGCTTTGAAGTAGCAGCTAAGAAAGGTGTAGTTTATGTCTACGAACAGTGAACACCCGTGTGCACACCTGTGTGGATCAGCACGCTTGTATACAAAAGGTTTCCCCATGTAACAGTTTGCTAGAGGGTGTGGAGGCCCATAGCCCCGTCCCCCAGGGCATGAAGCAGGCATGGAGGAGATCCAGGCTCCAGACATCCAGAGGCCCCAGAGTGCGAGAGCCCAAGGAGTACCACCGGAGGGGCATCCGTGCCACCTTCCTGGGAAGGGCTGAGGAGATCCCCAGACGAGGGGGTCACCCAGTAGCCACGGAGCAGAAGCCAGAGGGGCTGCACCGGCGTGCCCGCCGGCTCTGCCAGCAGCCAGCTGTGCCAGAGTGAACCGAGTTGCAGGCCCCGAGGCCGGAGGCCCGAGGGCCCCCTTTGCCCCAGAAGAGGCCTGACCGAGCGACAGGCACCAGGCCCCGCCAAGTAGCCACCGGGAGTGAGCTGGTGCATACCTGAGCGCCCAGCCCCGGACACCAAGAACCACCAATGCACCAACCCCTGAGGGCATCAGTTACCAGCAGGGAGTGTGGTGAGGGGAGATAGGCCTCCACACTTGGAGGGCCTGGGAGTACCCAGGGAGGTGGAGTCTAAGTTCCTAGAGTATTTAAAAGTAGAATGGGAGGCAGAGCCTTCAGTTTTCAGGCCCCTCTTCTGTGGAACCAGCTTCCAGTTTGGATTCGGGAGACAGACACTATCTCTACTTTCAAGATTAGGCTTCAAACTTTCCTTTTTGCTAAAGCATATAGTTAGGGCTGGACCAGGTGACCCTGAATCCTCCCTTAGTTATGCTGCAATAGACGTAGGCTGCTGGGGATTCCCATGATGCATTGAGTTTTTCCTTTCCAGTCACCTTTCTCACTCACTATGTGTTAACAGACCTCTCTGCATCGAATCATATCTGTTATTAATCTCTGTCTCTCTTCCACAGCATGTCTTTATCCTGTTTTCCTTCTTCACCCCAACCGGTCGCAGCAGATGGCCCCGCCCCTCCCTGAGCCTGGTTCTGCCGGAGGTTTCTTCCTGTTAAAAGGGAGTTTTTCCTTCCCACTGTCGCCAAAGTGCTTGCTCATAGGGGGTCATATGATTGTTGGGGTTTTCTCTGTATTTATTATTGTGCGATCTATTGTACAATATAAAGCGCCTTGAGGCGACTTTTGTTGTGATTTGGCGCTGTGTAAATAAAATTGAATTGAAATTGAATTGAATTAAGACCCGACCTGACATATAGACACAGACAAACAGGCACACACAGACATAAACATGCTTTCCCACCCTCATGCACACATATACAAACACTCAGCACTCACCCAACATAGGGACAGACATACATAGACATGTACACACAATCATACTCCCCAAACATACTCTATGCCCCGGGTCCAGGTACCCTCGCCCCCAGAGGGGGAAACAGCACCCAGACCCAAGAGATGTGACCCTTTCCCCCGGGGTGGAGGCAACTAGACCGCCCCAGGCTCCGCAGCAGCAGGGAGGCCAATCGGACAGCCAACACCTCCTCCCAGCCCCCCGCCCCAATGGCTAGTAGAGAACGGGGGTGTGTGAAGACCCCATACCTCCCTCCTCCCGCTCATGTGTAGTGTTGCTGCGTGTTGTTCTAAAGTGCATTTAAAACTCGCGGCTGCATCTTGCAACTTACATGCCCAGGCGAACGCCCACTCCCCTGCACCTGCCAGTCACTTCCATACCTCCATCTGCTGCTCGACTTGGTCCCGCAACGTAGCCAACTGCTCATCGTGAGCTCCATGGCAATAATGAATAAATGTGTGGAAACACTGGTGTTCAATCTTCTGTGTTGTTTCTTTTGTATCCAGTTCCTCTGCAGCAGCCCAGCATCTCCCTGACGTCTCCTAATGGAGGACTGGTCTGGGGTCCTGAAGGTGCAGCGATCACCAAGGGCTCCAGCTTTGTCTTCAGCTGCTCCATTAACTCCAGATATACTCCAGGCTGTTTCAGGCTCTTCTTCTCTGGTGTGAACCTCACAGAGCCTGCAGTCAACCACTCAGCCAGCTTTACTTTCCCTGCAGCTGAGTATGAACACCAGGGCAGCTACAGCTGTGTGTATGAGTTACTGCTGCCATCAAGGACATTCACTTCTGCTGAGTCAGCACCAATTCGTCTCATCATCACATGTAAGTAGAGCGCAGGACTCAAATCCAGCAATGCGGTAGGTTAGAGCAGGGATGGCTCGGAAGGTCCATGGAACGCCTACCCTGAGGTACCCTTGAGCAAGGTACAGTCTCTACACACTGCTCCCTGGGCACTGGAGTGGTAGCTGCCCACAGCTTCACTGAGTGAATGGGTTAAATTCAGAGGACTACAACATTTCCCACGTGTGGGACTATAAGGGGTTAAAAGTAAAATAAAAAATGTGAGCAGTAAATAATAATGACACATTGGCCACTAGCCTGAAGGCAAAAGCAAAACAAACACTTGTTAAGCAGCATCAGCCATGCTGTAGAGGATAAAGAAAGTTTTGAATTTAAAAATAAGTGACATTCAGAGAATCCATCGTATCACAGCTATAGCTGGACTCTTCAGTCTGAGTACTCAGCAAGTAGTGATGTGCGATACCACTGATTTCCTTACTGATCCGTTACCAAGTAAAATTCAGGGTGGTGTCGACAATACTGATCTGATACTTTGTACAAAAACTTATTTTATTCATTGTATCTTTTATTGTATCTCAAATTATAGCGTCATAATGATTACAGGACATCAGATTAATTGTTCTTATCACTTAATAATGCAGAATTCATCATATAGAAATAAAAAACCTGAAGTTGTGCGCTATTTGAACACGTTGCCTGCAGGACTAAAGGACTCCGTGTGAGACGTCTGTCTCGCCCTAGCAGCACCTGTCCCTGTCCCTGTCCTCCTCTTCAGTTCGCCTCAACATAAGCTCGTCATATGATTTACTCTGAGGGGTTTGATGAAGTTAGTGGTGTTGCCACAACACCTCACTTTCTTGCCACATGTATCGCAAACCACGTCTCAGCTGTTTGTGGAGGGAAAATACGTCCACAGATGACTCCGTTTACGCTCAGCCATTGTTGTGAGTGCGCACGCCAGGGGCTGCCACACAGTTATACAGCCGTATTTCGCACATGACTATGAAAGGCGGAAGAGGAAGTAGTTCCTTTGAATGTAGACAATCAGAATGTTATAGTTTCTTTCCTCTGTGTTCCTGTTAATGATAAACTACAAATTTACCCTAAATTACTAAAATATCGATATTTTAATATGAGAATCGATTCTAGAACATAAATGACTGGTATCGGAGGAATCAATATTTCAGTATCGATCTGCACATCACTATCACCAAGCAACAGAAAGTCGAAGAAGTTGCTTTCAGAGCGAAATCTGCTCCAATATAGTCAAAATGACTGTGTTTAATTTGTCAGATTTGAAATGAATTTGGCCCAACATAGATGTCGTCTTTTCTCTCTTTAGACCTAAAGAGTCAGTTTTAAGAGTTTTAATCATTTGTGTTTTCAAATGTATAAATTGGCTTGTCCCAGAGTATCTTAATAGATACATCCATAGACAAGATAGTTATCGTATTACTATCTGAAAAATATCATATCGCAGATCTAAATTTGGACAATCAGAATTTTCCACAAAGGTTTGCCAATGGTTGAAAATTAGCGATAGCTATAAACTTATGTGCATTACATCAGCTTCATGTTTTGTACTTAGACTATGTTAAACTGCACTGCCCCTTTAAATAAAGAAAGAAAATATAGCCACAAAGATATGATCAGATCTCAACTAAGAAAACTAATCGAAAAGGCAAGTTTGCCAAACTTCTCAGGACTCTAAACAGCTTGGAAATATAAAAGATGAAAAAGACCTTACTGTACATATAAGTCAATCTTCTGCTGATTAGAAGTCTTAAAGCAGGGGTCCCCAATCCTAGGCCGCGAGGGCCGGTGTCCTGCAGGTTTTAGATCTCACCCTGGGTCAACACACCTGAATCAGATGATTAGTTCATTACCAGGCCTCTGGAGAACTACAAGACATGTTGAGGAGGTCATTTATCCATTTAAATCAGCTGTGATGGATCAAGGACACATCTAAAACCTGCAGGACACCGGCCCTCGTGGACTGGGATTGGGGACCGCTGCCTTAAAGACATGTAAAGCTGTCCAGGCTTTACATGGAGTTTAGTTCAAAAGTGAAAGTTTTATTTGTTTAGATTGCACCTACATTTGGTTTCAGTAGCTCTACATTTAAACAGCCACCTCCTCCAGCGTATCCAGGGGAACACTAAGGCGTTCCCAGACCAGCTGACAGATATAATCTCTACAGTGTGTCCTGGGTCTGCCCACGGGCCTCCTCCCAGTGAGACATGCCCAGAACACCTCCCTCAGGAGGCATCCAGTAACACTACTGTTCTGTCAGGTCTGACTGTAAGCACTCTGTCTAGATTAGAAAATGAATTGACTTCAAATGAGGATATTGTTGGGCAGTGAAAGGAGTACTTAAAGAACCTCCTCTGACTGACATGTCTTTCATAGAGAAAGCAGACTCTGAGTGAGGGGGGCGACTCATATGTCAACAGGGCCAAGGTCACTGGGGCAGTTTAACAACTCCTTGGTGGCAGGGGTCCAAGGAGTGGATGAGGTTCGCCCCGAGTTCCTGAAGGCTCTGGATGTTGTAGGGCTGTCTTAGTTGACATGCCTCTACAATGATGCGTGGAGATCTGGGTACTTCTGGATTGGCAGACTGAAGTGGGGGTTCCCACCGTCCAGAAGAAGAAGCAATAAGTCTGACTCATTCACAGAGGCTGTTGGACTGCACCAGGGCTGCCCTTTGTCACTGATTCTGTGCATAATTTTAATGGACAGAGTTTCTAGGTATAGCTAAGCAGTGGAAGGCTTCCACTTGGATGGTCTCAGAATTTTGTCTCTGCTTTTCACTGGCGATGTGGTTCTGTTGGCTTTATCAGGCAGTGGCCTCCAGCTCACACTGGAGCAGTTCACAGCCAAGTGTGAAGAGGCAAGAATGAGAATCAGCACCTCCAAGTCTGAGGTCACGGCCCTCAGCCAGAAAAGAGTGGAGTGCCCACTCTGGGTCAGAGATGAGTTACTGCCTCAAATGGAATAGTTTAAGTATCTCAGTCTTGCTCACAAATGGGGGGAGAGGGGAGCGGAAGATCGACAGAAGGATTGGTGCTACAGCTGCAGTGATGTGGATGCTGTCCATCATGGTGAAGAGAGAGCTGATTGTAAAAGTGAAGTTCTCTTTTTACCTTTCAGTGTCCCTTCCCTCACCTATGGTCACAAACAGTACAATCGGTATCTTTCTCTGAAGGGTGGCTGGCCTCTCCTTTAGAGATAGGGTGAGGAGCTCAACCATTTGTGAGGGACTCAGAGCCGCTCCTCCTCCGCATTGAAAAGAACCAGTTGAGGTGGTTTGGGCATCTGACAAGGATGCCTCCTGAGTGAGCTGTTCTGGGTATGTCCCACTGGAGCAGGCCCACAGGCAGACCCAGGACACACTGTAGAGATTATATCTGTCAGCTGGTCTGGGAAAGCCTTGGTGTTCCCCTGGATAAGTCAAGTCAAGTTTATTTATAAAGCACATTTAAAAACAACCAAGGCTGACCAAAGTGCTGTACAATAAAATACAAATATAAAATACTATAAAACACAGGTACATAAAATACCTCACTGATAAAACAATAAATTAAAACAATAGGTTAAACCTTGCTAAAAGCCAATGAAAAGAGGTGAGTTTTAAGAGCAGTTTTAAAAGTTCCTAGGCTTGTGGAGAATCTGATGTGAGGGGGTAAACTGTTCCACAGTCTGGGTGCAGCCACAGCAAAAGCCCTCTCTCCCCTAGTCTTTAATCTGTACCTGGGAACATCTAAAAGCATCAAGTCTGCTGACCTCAAAGATCTCCTGGGGCAGTAAATGCTAAGAAGCTCTGCCAGGTAAGGAGGTGCAGAACCGTTAAGAACCTTAAAAACCAGCAGTAAAATTTTAAAATCAATCCTAAAAGCAACTGGGAGCCAGTGGAGAGAGCAGAGGACCGGAGTGATGTGGTCTCTCTTTTTGGAACCGGTCAGCATGCGAGCAGCAGCGTTCTGCACCAGTTGGAGGCGATGCAGACAGGAACGATCTAAACCAGCATAAAGGGAATAAGCTAGATAAGCTAGAGGAGGTGGCTGGGGAGAGGGAAGACTGAGCGTCTCTGCTTAGGCTGCTGTCCTGGCAAGAGGTGGAACAAAATGGATGGATGGATGTTGTAATCATTTTCTCTCGTAGTTCCTTGGTGGCTGCTGGTGGTGTCAGCAGTTCCTGGCATCCTGGTGCTCCTGCTGGTCCTGTTGGTGGTCTGTCTGGTGCTCTGGAGAAGACGACGAGCCAGGCGGTTTGATCCCAACGTCCTGATCCAAAGTCTGTGCTCATCAGAGCAAACAGTATACAGTGGGGAAAATAAGTATTTGACACTCTGTTGAATTCAGCTTTTTAACTATTTACAAATAAATGATGAGTTTATAAATTTTAAATAATTTCATTTTAATAGTGGAAGACGTTGTGTAACGGTGAATGTGTGTTGTAGTTGGAAAGCACAGCTGTGAGATGTTTCCTGTAGCTGGTCACCAGGTTTGTGGACGTCTCAGCTGATTTTAAACTTCTCCTCCCTGCAGATCGTTGCTTGTATAAAAACGTCAGCTCTCTCTGGAGGTTTTATACCTGATTAAAGCCAGAGACCGGCCAGGCTGCTCCACGTCTATGATGTGCTTCTTCACGAGCCACTCATTAGTAGTTTTGGCAGCTCAGTTTTAGTCTCATCTAACCCCTTCACATTCTCTCAGGTCTCATCAGAATCATTCATGTGTTCATTGACAAACTTCAGATGTACATGAACGTGAGCCTTCTTGAGCAGGAGTACCTGTGGATGCTGCAGGTTTAACACCAACACAGTATAATGGTTCCCTGCTCACGGTGGTCCCAGCTGCTTTGAGATGCTTTTCTTTCTCTCTCTGCTTGTATCAATGAGTAGTTCTTCAGTGTCACTTGAAATATCACATGTGCACCTTTTAACTGTGTCAGTGGCGAGAGGGACGGCCTCTAACGTTGCTGACGGGATTCTCCAAGTTTTCTTTGAAAGAAGTCAGGAGCTTATTGATGTCACTGGGGTGTAATGTCTCTGTCTTTGTTTGTTGGGCCTCAGGCTGTCAGAGTTTTCAAACATCAAAAACACACGGGTCTCTCCTCATCTCCTGCCACATTCACAGTGAGTGGATACGTTTCATCATATTTCCTTTTTGGCTTATTATCAGCATTTGCCTCTTTGTCTCAGACGCAAACGTTTTTCTCTTCGTCACTGTCAAATATCTCTCCATTGTGATGAGCATCCACAGCAGCAAATGTGCATTTCTTATTAATGTAATGCAGGAGAATGTGGGACTAATTAATTGGTTCCACATTACTTTTCTGTAACTTGCGCCTCACCTGTTAGGCTCTGGTTACTCTTCCACTGATATTAATAAAACAAGCAAGTGGAGATATGATCCCTCTTCCGGCCTCAGGCTACATATGCCTGCTTCACCAATATCTGCTGTTCTCATTTTTTGAATGCTCTATTAACTGAAGGAGAGGTCTGTTATTCACAGAGCTTCGGACGAAGGGGAGTAAGATTGCACCAGTGAGGGGAGGAGCTTTGCTTACTTGTTTGCAGGTGAGGCAAGGCTAGAGTAGGGGTGGCCTACTTGTTGTTCCTAGAGTATTTAAAAGTAGAATGGGAGGCAGAGCCTTCAGTTTTCAGGCCCCTCTTCTGTGGAACCAGCTTCCAGTTTGGATTCGGGAGACAGACACTATCTCTACTTTCAAGATTAGGCTTCATTGATTTAATTGATAGATTTTCTTGATAATTTGTTTTTCACTATTAAAATCAACATATGACCTATGAATTCAACAAGAGTCAAATACTTAATGTTTCATAAAAAAATGAATGTTTTTTTTATCTTCATATTTATTGATTTTGTTTTGTTGCTTGTATTTTAGGGGCTGTTACAACCAGATATGGGTGTGATGGCATAGGGGAAGAAGAGGACGAGGAGGAAGAGAAGCACTATGTAAATGTTGAACACGTGGAGACTGAAAATAAATATGCAGAGCAAGCAGAAGGAGTGGAAGAGGAGGTGACTGACGCTGATTATGAGGAAATACAGGATAAAGATAAAAGCTGTGATGATGAAAATAACTATGTACATGTAATAGAGGCTTGTGCTGAAGAAGCTGTGGACGTTTATGGAGGAGAGCAAATTTACCAAAACTTTTAGATTTCACTGAAACAGACTGCTTCTAATGTCATGCTTTTCCACCTGAGCATTCAAAGCATTCTGTACATTGACCACTTCTTTTTAAACACCTACATGCTTTCTGTCTGAATTTCATATAAATTCATATTTGGTGAGCGGCTCAGGGTTAGCATCCTGCCCAAGGAGACGGCAGCAGCCAGTGATTGAATCACAAACCTTCAGATTAGTAGCTCTAGCTCTGAGCTACACCAGGCTACATGAGGTGCATAATGAATTTGAGAGCTTTCACATGTGAGGTCATTACCAAATGTGACAGATTCTATAACACAATTAAAGGGCTCATGCAGAGTGTTGCCTGATTTTATTTTAAATATTTTAGTTCTCAGTCCTACAGGTGAAGAGGTGAGGGAAAGAGGACAAGGAGACTTGGTGGTGCAATTAGGAAGTTTGGGAAAGTATTCAAAGGAAGACATTAGCGAAGGAAAAGCGAGATGGTCGGGGAGATGAGCGTACATGATAATAATAATAATCAAATTACAGCATTTACATTTCTGTTCGACTACTTTTAATTAACTGCTTTAGCCCACTTACAATGAAAATTTTAAAAATCTTGTTCATGACCTGTGTAGTATGTTAACACTATTGGAAGTAAAAATAACTTGAACTCCAATTTTGAAAACACAACTTTATTATTTTAATTTTTTTTGCTCTGACTTGTATTATGAGTCTGTGGTCTGGGAGAGAGTCTGTAACTCTCTGTCTGCCAAATACAGCATATAATGACCAATGTTGGGCAATTAATTATATAGTTCTTCAAAAAAGTAACTCAGTTTGGCAAACAACAAAGTTTTTTGCAGCTGTTTACCTAAAAATGCAGCCAAGGCGTTTTTTTAAACAAACATTTCAAACTATTTACAGAACAATCAGCTGTTCTGCATCAAATCTGATGCCACACAAATTATTTGTGCCACTCCAAAAAATAATTTCTGTCCACTATGAGATAAAGGAGAACAACAGCCTGATACCTGCAGACCTGACAACAGGAGATGTATCACTGCTGTAACACCTGTAACATTCAGCAGCCGCCTCATTGTTCTGACACACACAGCAAAACTATTGACTACACTACACACTAACTACACACTAACTACACACTAACTACACACTAACTACACAAGATTTGCGCTAAACGTCTCAAATCTCTCACATCTCAGAACACCGCCGTCACTCCTAAAACTTCCCCCCGTTTCTTAACAACTAGATGCCACGTTGCCATATCATTTTTTGATTGGTCGACACAGTACTTTTTTGGACGAATAGGAAAGAGAGAGGAGGGCGGAGAGTGCTTTCGAGCGTTTTCCTTATAAAACGCTGTTTTTACCGTTTCTTCCCGCAGTAAATATAAACAACGACAGTATTCAGGAAGAAAACCAAACATTGCAGATATTTTTATCATAACTCTGGTTTTACGTGGCCGATCAACACAATTTAAAAACTGGTATAAAGTCCACACTTTCTCCGTCAGTTGTTCCGTCTGTCCTGCTCACATCTCCAATGGTTGGACACGTTGTCATTAATGTGGCTTCACTGCACATCAGCCACGCCGCTTTGCCAGCTAAAACACCGGTGTCGGCACATAAGGACGCTGTCATAGCCTGTCAACGACGTTGATTGGCTGCGTATATACGAATGTGAATCACATTATTGGCTGGACTATAGGATAAGGTGGCATCGTTCTAATCCCATACAGGAGCAGCCAGTCACTCACTGACTAACACTGCAAAACAGAATTGTTGAAGTTTTAATTTTAATTTCAATTCAGGTTAAGACCGTGCCAGCAGTGCGCAATTGCGCACGCGCGCAACTTAGAGGGAACATTGCTCAGCAGCACCGACAGGGCAGTCTGCAGTGAGAAACCTATGCATCATGTAGAGCAGGGGTCTCAAACTCCAGTCCTCGGGGCCGGTGTCCTGCAACTTTTCCACGTGTCCCTGCTGCAACACACCTGAATACAATTAGTAGGTCATTAGCAAGACTGAACTTGGCTGGATGCTGAGGTGGCAGTTCAGCCATTTGATTCATGTTACAGCAGCGAGTGAGTGAATGAACACAGTGCAATAAAAGTATTTTTAGAACTACATTTTTCCAAACACTTACATTTACTTAAGTTTACTTAAGTAGGTTTAGGGGTTGCCACTTCAGCATGTAGTTGAGGTCTATACTCTTGCTAATGACCTACTAATTTTATTCAGGTGTGTTGCAACAGGGACACAAAAGTTGCAGGACTGGAGTTTGAACTGTAATGTAAAGTTACAGCTGTGAATGAAAACACTGCAAACTGAAAACATACACCTCAAACATGAATTATGAATATACGTCTGAATATCAGAACCTTTTTGTGTTGACTGTCAGGTCCATTTTATTTATATAAATAAATGTTCCTGTCTTTAAGCACATACAAGACAGGAACGTTTACAGCTTAGGTCACAAACACAATTTTAAAAATTTTAAATTTTAATATTGTAAGTTAAAGCCTCTACAATATTTCAGGGAAAATCCCACGTGAGCAAGCACCTGGCGACAATGGGAATGAAAAACTCCCTTTGAACAGGAAGAACCGGGCTCAGGGAGGGGCGGGTGGGTGTGGGGAGGAAGTAATGATTAAACGCAAGTAAATTAAATAAATAGTGGCCATTTAAATGTAAGTAGAATTTTGAAGTTTATGATTCATTTCATAAACCATGACACGCTGCTCTCCCCTACATATTTTCTGTACCAGTATCAGTACTGGTCCTGTATTTACACAGGACCAGTATCAAAATTGGCAGATTTCCAGCCACATCACCACACTGACAGGACCCAGTACAGACTCTTTTATGCAGGCGAGCCGTGATTGCGGATGCCGCTCAGGTGCGTCTGCCTCCCCTGCAGCAGCCCGCAGACCACGCCCCACCCCGCCCCTCTCTATCATTAATCACGCTAACCTGCTGCACTGCTCGATCAGTTCAAATCTGGACTCACATACGACTCTAAGCGTTTTTCTTTGGCTGCTGTCTCTTTCCTGTGTATCGATCTGTCTGTCCCACTCTTTCTTTGTTAATCACTTCCTCATTCCATCACCAAGTCTCCGTGTCCTTTTACCTCTGTCTGAACGATACACCAAACACCTTCTGACAGTTTCCCAGAACACTTTAGTTTTAGAACTGAGAACTAAATGACTTTTTTTTTTAAAAACCAGACAAAACTGCACATAAATCCTTTAATTGTGTTACAGACACCTTTGGTAACCCATACGTCTGAAAGCTCGTACACTGGTAACACAGCTCATGATGAGGGGGTTTAATAAATGAAATTTACATTTTGATAAATCTGCTCTCCTCCATAAATGTCCACGTTTTGTTCAGCATATCCATCTGTCACATTTACATAATCGCTTTCATCATCAGTGCTTTCAAATTCATCCTCCATGTTGACGTAATCGTGATCATCACACTCCTGGTCTGTCACGCCTCCTGCTCGCTCTGCACATTTCCCTTTGAGCTCCACCGGCTCAACATCCGCGTAGTCCCCCTCCTCCTCCTCCTCCTCCTCCCCCTCCTCCTCATCATCATCATCCTCATATCTGTTTGTGACAGCCACTGAAACACAAGCAGCAGAACTGAATCAGTAAATTAACTACAGCTGAACCCCCAGCCTGTCTACACCTTCAGATTGAAAATCAGACATAAAACCTCCAGAGAGCTGAAGTGTTTCTAGAAAGCTTAAGGATCCTCTGCACTGAGGAGAAGTTTAAAATCAGCTGAGACGTCCACAAACCTGGTGACCTGCTACAGGAAACATCTCACAGCTGTGCTTGTCAACAACAGTTAGGATCAAATACTTCTTTCCCACTAAAATGCACATTTATTTGTAACTGGTACAGAATGCCTTCCACTGTTAAAATAAAGCTGCTATAAAATGATCAATTATGAAATTATAAACTGATCATTTATTTCTAAAAGGTTAAAATGGTGAATTCAACAGAGTGTCAGATACTTATTTCCACTGTGAACTGTTTGTTCTCATGAGCACAGACTTTGTATCAGGACGTGGGGATCAAACCGCCTGGCTCATCGTCTTCTCCAGAGGACCAGAGCGACCACCAACAGGACCAGCAGGAGCACCAGGATCCCAGGAGCTGCTGACACCACCAGCAGCCACCAAGGAACTACGAGAGAAAACGATTACAACATGTTTCTGGGAAATCTGCAACATGAAAAGTGATGCTGTATGAGCAGTTCTGTCTGTGTAGGTTGTCATTCATCCAGGTAATGGTGGTCAATCATGTGACTCATCACATGAGCCAAGGTGAGAAAAAAGGTGTGGGTCATTATCAGCAGAGGTTTCAGGTGAAGCCACTGTGAGACCTTGCCTCACCCTATCACGTGACATATTCAGGTCACCTGATGTAAGACATGAGTGGGCGTTAAGGCGTCCGAAAAGGGATCTCAACTGGATGGCAGAGAGCTGGTGTCATAAGCCCCACCCCCTGTTCAAGGATCACAGTGGACATAGATGTCTTCTTCCATTCCTCTTTCAAACCATCTTCTCTGTCCAAAATATGAACATTGGTATTCTCAAAGAGTGACCTTTGACCTTTAGATGCAGACGTACAGCTGAGTCTTGTCCTGTCGAGGTGGCTCGTCTATGTTGTGTGTTTATGAAGTGTTTGGTGTCTCCAGTGTAGAGGTCTGAGCGCCCCTCACTGCACAGCTACGTTGTTGAGTTTGTGTTTGTGATGAAGCAGTTTGTGTCTGAGTGTGTGGCTGGGTCTAAACTGGGATGTTGTGCTTGGAGGAGACTCTCCTGAGTTCCTCTGATAAACCTGCCACATAACGGATGATGATGTCCTGTTTCTCTAAGGACTTAGACTTTCCACCTTTTGGTTTTAGAAGTGAAGACGCCTCATGGATGAGAGGTGAAAAGTCTTAAAGAACTCCATTCACTTTCTTTTCAAGCTCTTTAGAACATTTGAAAGTGTATCGTGTCAGGTTGTTGAAAACTTCAAATGTTTACATGTTGAATGGTTTAAAAAGTCTTTCCCATCAATTTTCAGATCTAAACAGGGTCCTAGAAGAGGAGCAGTCCTCACAGTGGACAGCAGAGTAACCCTGTATTACAATCATGGAGTCACAAGTATCTATACATACATCCTTGTATTTACATGTAGAGCTGTTGAAACAACATGTATGTTCAATCTATGTGTCATTCAGTTACTGCTGATAAACTACCGCATTGCTGGATTTGAGTCCTGCGCTCTACTTACATGTGATGATGAGACGAATTGGTGCTGACTCAGCAGAAGTGAATGTCCTTGATGGCAGCAGTAACTCATACACACAGCTGTAGCTGCCCTAGTGTTCATACTCAGCTGCAGGGAAACTAAAGCTGGCTGAGTGGTTGACTGCAGGCTCTGTGAGGTTCACACCAGAGAAGAAGAGCCTGAAACAGCCTGGAGTATATCTGGAGTTAATGGAGCAGCTGAAGACAAAGCTGGAGCCCTTGGTGATCTCTGCACCTTCAGGACCCCAGACCAGTCCTCTATTAGGAGACGTCAGAGAGATGCTGGGCTGCTGCAGAGGAACTGGGTACAAAAGAAACAACACAGAAGATTGAACACCAGTGTTTGAACACTTTTATTCATTCTAATCTTCATTAAAATCGTCCTGTTAAGGTTCCGACTCAGCAACATTTAAGCCATGATCACAAACTGTTTTCTTGTTGTGATCAATAAAAAGTGCCCGCTCTCAGAAAGCCAGACACACCACACAGCTCGTATTCTGAGTTCATATCAGTGACACATTCAGTCAGCCACAGCTGTACCACTCTGGAAATCCACACACTGTCCTTACTAATGCAAAACAACATCTGTAACTACATTTATAAGATAAGATAAGATAACCTTTATTAGTCCCACACGTGGGAAATGTGTTTTGTCACAGCAGGAAGTGGACAGTGCAAAAGTTATGAAGCAAAAATTAGAATAAAATAAAATAAGAATAAATACAGTACACAACTGTACAGAATAGAATAAAATAGAATAAAATATACAATAAGATAAAAATAGAATACAAATGCTATATACAACTGAGTAAAAATACAATTTATGCTACATTTGCAAGTTTACTCATGTACAGTGGCTTGCAAAAGTATTCGGCCCCCTTGAACTTTCCCACATTTTGTCACATTACAGCCACAAACATGAATCAATGTTATTGGAATTCCAGGTGAAAGACCAATACAAAGTGGTGTACACGTGAGAAGTGGAACGAAAATCATACATGATTCCAAACATTTTTTACACATAAATAACTGCAAAGTGGGGTGTGCGTAATTATTCAGCCCCCTGAGTCAATACTTTGTAGAACCACCTTTTGCTGCAGTTACAGCTGCCAGTCTTTTAGGGTATGTCTCTACCAGCTTTGCACATCTACAGACTGAAATCCTTGCCCATTCTTCTTTGCAAAACAGCTCCAGCTCAGTCAGATTAGATGGACAGCGTTTGTGAACAGCAGTTTTCAGATCTTGCCACAGATTCTGGATTGGATTTAGATCTGGACTTTGACTGGGCCATTCTAACACATGGATATGTTTTGTTTTAAACCATTCCATTGTTGCCCTGGCTTTATGTTTAGGGTGGTTGTCCTGCTGGAAGGTGAACCTCCGCCCCAGTCTCAAGTCTTTTGCAGACTCCAAGAGGTTTTCTTCCAAGATTGCTCTGTATTTGGCTCCATCCATCTTCCCATCAACTCTGACCAGCTTCCCTGTCCCTGCTGAAGAGAAGCACCCCCAGAGCATGATGCTGCCACCACCATATTTGACAGTGGGGATGGTGTGTTCAGAGTGATGTGCAGTGTTAGTTTCCCGCCACACATAGCCTTTTGCATTTTGGTCTCATCTGACCAGAGCACCTTCTTCCACATGTTTGCTGTGTCCCCCACATGGCTTGTGGCAAACTGCAAACGGGACTTCTTATGGTTTTCTGTTAACAATGGCTTTCTTCTTGCCACTCTTCCATAAAGGCCAACTTTGTGCAGTGCACGACTAATAGTTGTCCTATGGACAGATTCCCCCACCTGAGCTGTAGATCTCTGCAGCTCGTCCAGAGTCACCATGGGCCTCTTGGCTGCATTTCTGATCAGCGCTCTCCTTGTTCGGCCTGTGAGTTTAGGTGGACGGCCTTGTCTTGGTAGGTTTACAGTTGTGCCATACTCCTTCCATTTCTGAATGATGGCTTGAACAGTGCTCCGTGGGATGTTCAAGGCTTGGGAAATCTTTTTGTAGCCTAAGCCTGCTTTAAATTTCTCAATAACTTTATCCCTGACCTGTCTGCTGTCTAAATCCAATCGAGAATCTGTGGCAAGATCTGAAACCTGCTGTTCACAAACGCTGTCCATCTAATCTGACTGAGCTGGAGCTGTTTTGCAAAGAAGAATGGGCAAGGATTTCAGTCTGTAGATGTGCAAAGCTGGTAGAGACATACCCTAAAAGACTGGCAGCTGTAATTGCAGCAAAAGGTGGTTCTACAAAGTATTGACTCAGGGGGCTGAATAATTACGCACACCCCACTTTGCAGTTATTTATTTGTAAAAAATGTTTGGAATCATGTATGATTTTTGTTCCACTTCTCACGTGTACACCACTTTGTATTGGTCTTTCACCTGGAATTCCAATAAAATTGATTCATGTTTGTGGCTGTAATGTGACAAAATGTGGAAAAGTTCAAGGGGGCCGAATACTTTTGCAAGCCACTGTAAGTTGTTATCTGTACTGTTTGCTCACATACATGTTTCGTTTCATCATTAAAGTAAAGAACACTTCAAGTACAAACACTCACTGTAAAGTTTAACTTCATGTATTCATGTTGTGACTGATGTTTCTACTTACATGTGATGATGAGACGAATTGGTGCTGACTCAGCAGAAGTGAATGTCCTTGATGGCAGCAGTAACTCATACACACAGCTGTAGCTGCCCTGGTGTTCATACTCAGCTGCAGGGAAAGTAAAGCTGGCTGAGTTTCTGACAGCAGGCTCTGTGTGCTTTTGGTTTGATCCAGAGAAGAAGAGTCTGAAACGGCCTGGAGTATATCTGGTTTGAATGGTGCAGATAAAGTCTATGCTGGAGCCCCCTGTGACTTCTGTAACTGCAGGTCCCCAGACCAGTCCTCCATTAGGAGATGTCAGGGAGATGCTGGGCTGCTGCAGAGGAACTGGGTACAAAAGCAACAACACAGACGAATGAACAGCAGTGCTTCATTCGAAGCAAGCGCTCTTTTGATTTACTCACTAATTATATTCCCAGTATTCACTCACTGTGTCTTTACTGTTTCGCTAGCTTAGCTTAGCTCGTAGCCGACTCGTTAGCACCATGGCTACTTCACCTGTCCCTCCTGCACTTTCCTGCTCATTGTGTCAGATGTTTAGTTACTCCTCGGCCTCCTTTAGCAGTAATGATACTTGTAATAAATGTAGCCTATTTGCATCTCTGGAGGCCAGGATCACTGAATTGGAGACTCGGCTTCACACCCTTGAAGAACCATAGCTAGCCAGGCCCCTGTAGCTGGTGCAGCTGAAGGTAGCATAGGCCCCGCTAGCTGTCCTCCAACTGTCCCAAGCAGCAGGGATAACAGGACGGCTGGGTGACGGTGAGGAGGAAGCATAGTCTTAAACAGAAGCCCCAGGTACACCACCAACCTGTTCATGTGTCTAACTGCTTTTCCTCACAGCCGCCGGGGGTCAAACTCTGGTAATTGGTGATCCTGTTCTGAGACATGTGACTGAGAAACATCATCTGAGTATCATCCACTGTATTTCCCACATACTAGGTTTCCATGTTCCAGGTTTCACGTCCCAGGTTTTTAGTTTCTTTATACCTGTTTGTAGTTTCCTCCCAGTTTGGGTTTTGTCAGTTTAGACTTTGTCACCTTCTGCTTTTGTTTGTATTCTGTCCCCGCTGCAATCAAAGGTACGTTTTCAGTTTAAGTCCGTTACCAGTGTCTGCTTTTGGGTCCACACTCTCTCTCCCCTCCATGCATCTGCAGACGTGACAGAAGGCACCTAAAGAAAGCTCCAGGTGATCCAGGAGAGAAGGACAACTGCTGCGTAAGTGAAAACCCTTAGCGATGTGTCAGGAGTATCGGAACAGCCGAGACACATTTTTTTCTAAACACCGCGTCTCTGTGGCTTTAAAACTCCAAAACATGCTGCACTAAAAACTGGTCCACCCCAATAACCAGGTCCCCCGACACAAAGTAATATAGTGTATGCCGCTAAGTGCCAGGAGGATTACTATGACTAATACTTTGGGGAAACCAAACAACCTCTGGCAAAGCAGATGGTACAACACAGAAGAGCGACCTCATCAGGCCAGGACTCTGCAGTCTATTCACACCTACAGGCCAGTGGACACGCTTTCAACGATGAGGCTGTACACATCCTGGACAGGGAGGAACGCTGGTTTGAGGGCGGAGTCAAGGAGGCCATTTACGTGAAAAGGGAAAGACCATCTCTGAATCGAGGAGGGGGCCTAAGGGTCCATCTGTCACCATCTTACAATGCTGTGATTGCAGCCATTCCCCAAATCTCTGTGAATGGGACTCATGGTTATTGATCAGTGGTTGCTGATCAACAGCAGTGTTGGGCAAGCTACTTTGAAAAAGTAATTAATTACTGTTACTAGTTACTTCTTCAAAAAGTAACTGAGTTAGTAACTGAGTTACAGTATTCTAAAAGTAATTAATTATAATTACTTGAAAAGTAACTATTGTGTTACTTTAAAAAAAAAGTTTAACCCTCTGGGGTCCAGGGTATAATTGGCTATTTTTGACTACTCTTGATGTTTCCTCCACATTTTGCCTTTAAAAACTATTTACTTTGCCTTGTTTGGCATCATTCTTTTCAGCACAACCTCACGTGTCTGAATTTACAGTTATGTTTTCATGTTGACATACTGTATTAACACAATTGATCTAAAATCAGACAAAAACATAAAATCCGAGTAGAAAAAGTGATATTTTTACTGTAACAACCACAAACATGTTTAATGAGTCATATTTCATAACTTTAAATGCAAATATAAATTGTCAATTTTAAAATCATATGCACAAGTTATTTGCAGCCATTTACCTTTTACCCTTTTTTTAAAATAACCATTTCAAACTATTTACAGAACAATCAGCTGTTCTTCAATAAGATGCCACAAATCATTTGTGCCACTCCAAAAACATAATTTCTGTCCACTATAAAGGAGAACATCACAGCCTGATACCTGCAGGTCTGACAGCAGCAGGTGTATCACTGCTGTTTCTACCTGGAGACAGCAGTCGCCTCATTGTTCTGACACACAACACAAAACTGTCCACAACACTACACACTAACTACACAAGACAACACATTAACTACACACTCCAAACACGCTAAACGTCACAAATCTCACATCTCAAAACTCGCGCTCTCTCTCTCTCTCTCTCTCTCTCACCGTCACTCCTAAATCTTCCCCCTCTTCCTAAACAACCAAATGTCATGTAGTCATATCATTTTTTGATTTGTCGACATGGTGCATTTTTCCACCAACATGAACGGGCTGTTTCTTGTTTTGTTTTGTTTTTCATTTTTTGCTCATAAGCAGAAAGTGCTTGCTAGCGCTGTCCTTAGACAGTAAACGTGACGAAACTATTGAGGAAAAAATGCTGAGTATTTATTGTTTATCATGACTCTGGTTTTACGTGGCCTATCAACACAGTTTAAAAACTGGTATATATCACCTTGTTGCTTTGTCTTTAAGTGGTCATGTGATTGACTTACCACGACTACTTTATTCTTCCTCAGTCAAACAGCAGCACTCATGCGATTGTTTTGCCCCCTGAGCTCCAGGTGTTGTGCTAGACAGTGATTACTGTCCGCGGGAGCGCGCAGCTGCTAAAGCGCCCAGATTACTTACAGCTACTTCCGTGCAACTGATATTAGATGCAGTAAGCTGAACACAGCTTCAGCCGTCTATTCGTTTAAAAATAGTGACGCAACTGCATTTTCTTGTTAGTAACGGTAACGGCGTTGTAACGATAGGAATAGTAATTAGTTAGATTACTCGTTACTGAGAAAAGTAACGCCGTTTCCAACGCCGTTACTTGTAACGCCGTTACATCACTGATCAACAGTCGTGAAAATTTGCATATTAATGGTGAAGAGAGAGCTGAGTGTAAAAGTGAAGCTCTCAATTTACCGGTTGATCTACGTCCCTACCCTCACCTGTGGCCACGAGCTGTGGGTAGTGACCGAAAGAACGAGATCGCAGATACAAGCGGCGGAAATGAGCTTCCTCCGAAGGGTGGCTGGCCTCTCCCTTAGAGATAGGGTGAGAAGTTCAGCCATCCGGGAGGGGCTCAGAGTAGAGCCGCTGCTCCTCCACATCGAAAGGAGCCAGTTGAGGTGGTTCGGGCATCTGACAAGGATGCCTCCTGGGCGCCTCCTGGGTGAGGTGTTCCGGGCATGTCCCACCGGGAGGAGGCCCCGGGGCAGACCCAGGACACGCTGGAGAGATTATATCTCTCGGCTGGCCTGGGAACGTCTTGGTGTTCCCCCGGATAAGCTGGAGGAGGTGGCTGGGGAGAGGGAGGTCTGGGCTTCTCTGCTTAGGCTGTTGCCCCCGCGACCCGGCCTCGGATAAAGCGGAAGAAGATGGATGGATGGATGGATGATTAAGAAACTGACCTCACAGCCCACTGTTACTCAGTGGACTAGTTTCAGTTATTGTGCAAAGGTACAGTTTATAAGGTTGAGGAAACCTGCAGTCAGCTGAGACTGAAGAAGTCACCTGGATGATGACGAAACGTTTCTCCCACTGAAAACGTCCAGATGAACAGAATCAACCTTTTGGGATTTCCTTACCTGGATGACTGAGGATGCATCAAGACACTTTTTCACATCACTGTACATGTTTCATTTCATAATTACAGTCGGAAGACTAACAAATACAAACACTCATGTAAAAGTCTAAGTCTTTCATGTATTCATGTTGACTGATGTTTCTACTTACATGTGATGATGACATGAATTGGTGGCGACTCAGATGACTGGAATTCCTTCATTGACACATTTATCTCATACACACAGCTGTAGCTGCCCCGGTGTTCATACTCAGCTGCAGGGAAACTAAACCTGGCTGAGTTTCTGACAGCAGGCTTTGTGTACTTTTGGTTGGATCCAGAGAAGATGAGCATGAAACGGCCTGGAGTATAGCTGGATGTAATGGAGCAGGTAAAGCCAAAACTGGAGCCTCCTGTGATCTCTGCACTTTTGGGTCCCTGCACCGATCCTCCATCATATCTCAGGGAGATGCTGGGCCGCTGCAGTGACTCTGTAGTAAAACAGAACAAAATGAAGACCTGAAACAGTCTGCACCAGTTTGTCAGTGTGAACGTTAAACATTTCACTTGACTTAACTTTCTTTTCTTGGGATGCGGGACTGCCTCCCAAGTGGTACCCCAGATACTGTACCACCCTCTGTCCAACCACACATTTCCGCGGGTTGGCTTAGGCCTTGCCCACCTCAGGGACTCCGGGACCGTGGCCACCCGCTGCACATGCTCTGCCCAGGTGGATGATAACATAATTGAGGTAGGCGGCAGCATATGCAGTGTGTGGACGCAGCACTCGGTCCATGAGGCACTGGAAAGTGACAGGGGCTCCGAATAAGCCGAACAGAAGTGTGATGAATTGATACAAACTGCTCCTCAGACTCTGCAGATAAGAGAATCTGCCAGTAACCCTCGGTTAAATCTAGTGTCATAAAAAAACGAGCAGTACCTAACCCGTCCAGGAGCTCATCGAGCCGGGGCATGGGGTGGGCATCAAACTGTGAGAGCTCATTCACCTTGCGGTAGTCGACACACACCCATCTTTCTTCACTACAAGAACTTTGGGGCTACACCACGCGCTGTGCAACTCTTCCCTTACTCCCATCCGGCCATTAATTAATGCTTCAATCTTAAATATGATCAACCTATCTCTAATAATCGGCTATGTACCACAGGCCTTCAAGCTGGCTGTAGTTAAACCCTTACTTAAAAAGCATCTCTAGACCCAGCAGTCTTAGCTAATTACAGGCCAATCTCCAACCTTCCTTTCATATCAAACATCCTTGAAAGAGTAGTTGTCAAACAGCTAACAGATCATCTGCAGAGGAATGGCTTATTTGAAGAGTTTCAGTCAGGTTTCAGAGCTCATCACAGCACAGAAACAGCTTTAGTGAAGGTTACAAATGATCTTCTTATGGCCTCTGACAGTGGACTCATCTCTGTGCTTGTCCTGCTAGACCTCAGTGCTGCGTTCGATACTGTCGACCATAATATCCTATTAGAGCGATTAGAACATGCTGTAGGTATTACAGGTACTGTGCTGCAGTGGTTTGTATCATATCTATCTAATAGACTCCAATTTGTTCATGTAAATGGAGAGTCCTCTTCACCCACTAAGGTCAATTATGGTGTTCCACAGGGTTCAGTGCTAGGACCAATTCTGTTTACATTATACATGCTTCCCTTAGGCAGCATCATTAGAAGACATAGCATAAATGTTCACTGCTATGCAGATGACACGCAGCTCTATCTATCCATGAAGCCAGGTAACACACACCAATTAGTTAAACTGCAGGAATGTCTTAAAGACATAAAGACCTGGATGGCTGCTAACTTTCTGCTTCTTAATTCAGATCAAACTGAGGTTATTGTACTCGGCCCTGAAAATCTTAGAAATATGGTATCTAAGCAGATTCTTACTCTGGATGGCATTACCTTGGCCTCCAGTAACACTGTGAGGAACCTTGGAGTCATTTTTGACCAGGACATGTCCTTTAACGCACATATTAAACAAATATGTAAGACTGCTTTCTTCCATTTGCGCAACATCTCTAAAATTAGAAATATCCTGTCTCAGAGTGACGCTGAAAAACTAGTTCATGCATTTATTACTTCCAGGCTGGACTACTGTAATTCTTTATTATCAGGATGTCCTAAAAACTCACTGAAAAGCCTTCAGTTAATGCAAAATGCTGCAGCAAGAGTCCTGACAGGGACTAGAAAGAGAGAGCAGATTTCTCCTGTTTTGGCTTCCCTTCATTGGCTTCCTGTTAAATCCAGAATTCAAAATCCTGCTCCTCACATACAAGGTCTTAAATAATCAGGCCCCATCTTATCTTAATGACCTTGTAGTACCATATCACCCTATTAGAGCACTTCGCTCTCACACTGCAGGCCTACTTGTTGTTCCTAGAGTATTTAAAAGTAGAATGGGAGGCAGAGCCTTCAGTTTTCAGGCCCCTCTTCTGTGGAACCAGCTTCCAGTTTGGATTCGGGAGACAGACACTATCTCTACTTTCAAGATTAGGCTTCAAACTTTCCTTTTTGCTAAAGCATATAGTTAGGGCTGGACCAGGTGACCCTGAATCCTCCCTTAGTTATGCTGCAATAGACGTAGGCTGCCGGGGATTCCCATGATGCATTGAGTTTTTCCTTTCCAGCCACTCACTATGTGTTAATAGACCTCTCTGCATCGAATCATATCTATTATTAATCTCTGTCTCTCTTCCACAGCATGTCTTTATCCTGTCTTCCTTCTCTCACCCCAACCGGTCGCAGCAGATGGCCCCGCCCCTCCCTGAGCCTGGTTCTGCCGGAGGTTTCTTCCTGTTAAAAGGGAGTTTTTCCTTCCCACTGTCGCCAAAGTGCTTGCTCATAGGGGGTCATATGATTGTTGGGTTTTTCTCTGTATGTATTATTGTAGGGTCTACTGTACAATATAAAGCACCTTGAGGCGACATTTGTTGTGATTTGGCGCTATATAAATAAAATTGAATTGAGTTGAATTGAAATTGAATTTTCAGAATGTCAGCCAATTCTTTCTGAACAATGGGGACGTGAACACAGCGTCATGCCAGGCTGCATTACAGAATCCCGACACACTGCTTATTAATCTACTGAATCTGGGCCAGTCCATTCCCAAAATTAAGGGGTGTGTCAGGCGCGAAGGAGCGTGCAGCATCCTGGCATGCAAGGGGTACAAGCGTAAGTGGTGCTGATGGTCCTCAGGGGAGAGGCTGTAAACTTCCCTGGTGTAAGCTGACTCAATAAAGTCAACGAAACCACAAAAGCAGAGACAAGATCTTGAGACTACTGAACCTAACACCCCCTGTCCCTTGGCTGTATCTAGAAAATCTACCCAGAAATGATTAACATAGTCGTTAGCATTAGGCAGCCCTGGCAGAGTCCAACATCCTCCAGGGTGGTAAAAGCAGAAAACTTGCTTTGTTCCGTTTATAAGATCAAAAAAGACACGAGGACCTCTTTAAGTTTCTTGAAGACATTTCACCTCTCATCCAAGAAGTTTCTTCAGTTCTAAACCAATTGGTGGAGAGTCCCAGGTATTTAAGCCGTAGTGAAGTTGTCTTAAGTGGGTCGTTGAGCCACTATTGATCACGTGCCTCACCACATGAGCCAAGGTGTGAACAAAAGCCTGGGTCATTATCAGCAGAGGTTTTGGGTGAAACCACTGTGTGACCTTGCCTGAACCCTATAATGTGACCTATTGAGGTCACCTGATGCAAGATGTGGGTGAGTTTTAAGTTGTCTGGGAGGGATCTGAAAAATGAATTATAGATGGCAGACAGCTGTTGTTGTAAGCCTTGCCCTCTGTTCAAAGATGGCCGTTCACAGTGGACATTCTTTCACTCCTCTTTCAAACTAATGTCTTCTCTGTCCAAAACGTGAACACTGGCATCCTCAAAGAGCGACCTTTGACCTTTAGATGCAGATTTACAGCTTATCTAACATACAGGGTCTGACATACATTTAAACTCGGAAGCAAATATTCCCACTTTAAAAGACAATGACAAACAACTCATTGTTTCTCACTGATTGGATGATAAAAAAATCTTTTTTTTAAAAGTACAGTGCACAGCATGTGTAATCCAAACGATATCTCACCTGAACAGAGGACACCAGCATCCTCACTGTGTCCACAGGAGGGCTGAGATCTGTTGAGATCACACTCACTTAGAGAACTTTCACTTCCGTCACAGCCTACATGATGAAGCCAGATCGGCCCAGTTCCTGCACCAAAGTGAGCATTTTTAGTGGCACTCAGTGCTGTTCCACAGTCTAACTGTCTGCAGACCACCTCAGCATCTTTTAAGTCCCAGTCATCATCACAGATTGTTCCCCAGGAGTCGTTGTGATAGATTTCAACTCTTCCAGAGCAGCGAGTCGACCCAGACCCAGCTAATCTGATCTGACCATCTAACAGAAGAAAGAAGAGCGTGCACAGTATTTATGGCATGTTATTTACACCAAACTTTATCATTTAGACTCATTTTGTCAAACACGACTGACCTGCAGCAGCTGACACATAAGAGACTGTAGAAAAGAAAAATAAGGCTGATTATTCTCTGGACTGTAAAGTGAAACATGCTGAGATAAGAAGTTGTCTTTGTTTCAGAGTTGGATATATGAAAGGAAGAAAAAGCTTCCAACAAGTTTAACAGCCCTCACACATCCTGTTAGTGTAGCAACAAGAAAACTACTCAGTGATGTCAAATGCATCTCACCTGTGGCCAACAAGAAGAAGTTTGTGTGCTGTGTCCACATGGCTGAGACACACAAGATGAAATGAGTGAAATGAGCCGTCAGTGGCAGAAAGCTGCAGATAAGACTGAACGCTGTGGCTTTAAGACACTTCCTGCTTTCATTGATTCTAGAAGTGAAAAGGATACAGCACAGTGGACATCAAACAACGTATCTGTCATTTAGTGATTGTGATTGATTCCCGCTAGTAGTTTCTCTTTGTAGTGTAAAAACCATGTGTTTGGCAGTCCTTAGTGGATTGACCAATACAATGGACAAGTCCAAAGAATGCAATAAAGCACTAAGAAGAAGAACTGTAACTTTACACAAGTTGGGAAGGTCTCTCGGCACCATTAGTATAGAACGGCAGAATCCAAGATCATCAGTTCAGACAGCTGTATGTAAGTTTGCCCTGGTCTGAGGAAATTGGTCAGGATGTTCAGGAACAACCCAGGAACCAGCAAGGATCAAGCCTGCCATGAACTGGAAATTACTGGAACACCAGTGCCACTCCACAGTGAAGCCAGTTTTACATCTTCATGGATCGAGACTGGTGCCGACCAGGAAAAAAGGCCCCGCTTCAAAATGGACAACTTTAAACTCAACTGAAATTCGCAGCTGCTGACATGGGCGAGCCGAACAACTTCTGGAGAGAAGTTTGATAATCAGACGAGACAAAGATGGATATTTGGACATAATGACAAGAGCTATGTTTGGAACACTGCCATCTGTCAAACATGGTGGTAGCATCATGATCCGGGACTGTTCTGCTGCCAGTAGAACTGGAACACTGCACCAGTTCTTCACCTCACAGCACCAATTAAATTTGGGCACAATTGGGTGTTCCAACAAGACAATGACCCCAAATACATCAACACTGATTTTGGAACGTATAAAGCAGATTGACAGTAAGCTTCTGAAATGGCCTTTCCAAAGCTCTGCCCTCAGTCTTATTAAAAATTTGTGGAGCAAGCTTAAAGTTCAGGTATGCGCCAGGAAACCAACTGATTTAAAAGAACTCTACCAACTCTGCCCAGAAGAGTGGTCAGAAATCCACCCATAATTATGCAAGAAGCTCACTGATGGCTGCAACTGGTTCAAAGTGCGACCTGCTAACGCACCGAATCAAGTAATAATAATAACCAAATATCAGGGGTTTACATATAGATATATGTGAACCCTGTATGCCTTTGACCCTGTGTAGATGAGAGAAAATCAAACTTACACCCAATTCTTGTGTTTTAAAAGTCATGTGCACTGTACAATCATTCCACCCTGGAAATGTTCAAAGAAATCAATACAAACCCATATTAATGTCATCATTCATGCCCATGCTGACTGCATGCAACCTTCAAACCACAACTGTGAATGAGAAAAATGTCTTTTATGGTTTTCATAAAGAGGAAGTCAGCGTTTCAAAACTGCTCCTGTATGCATGAGTGCCATTTATAATGATGTCATGGTTTTATACCGCAGGTGTCTGTGGGCTAACTTTCAGCCAGTGCACATTAGAAAGAGGTCAGTGCGTAGACTCTACATGTAAACACAGATTGTATTCAGTTTGAATCACAAGCAGGAAGAAAATTAGTGACTAATGCAGTGACCCGACACAAACACCTTCTTACACTTCACATTTATTTCTTTATCTGAGTAAAGCTCCTCAAAGGGACTGTTGTCATTTGGGTCATAACTGAACTGAAAGTAAAATCAAATTTAATTCAATTAAAGAGAATTTAGTAAATTTCATTTAGCTGTTTTAATGCGTTAAATCAGGTCACATCATGGCAGCAACATAAACACTGTTTTAAACTGTATTTGTTTAAAATTTGGAAAAATGTTGGAAATTTTAGAATTTTGGAAAACTATCTTTTCCAAAATTGTTGAATTAACAGAAATACCGACAGTTCTCCATGGATTACTTTATAGAAGGAGTCTAAGGCAAGTTCTGGAGCCGTTCCATTAATCATAAATTTTATGATCTAAAAAAATGATAATCATGTGATGTAGTGATTATAAGTTTGGCTAAAACACAAACATTTAAACTCCCCAACAAAAAGTTACTCAGCCTGCAGGAAACACATGTAACTGCACATACATGACTGGATGAGTGCTTCAAAACGTGCCTCACAATTCTCCTGTTTAAGGTGCTTTTCAGTGTTAAAGTGAAGCCAGTGATGAACTTACAGTGGCTTGCAAAAGTATTCAGCCCCTTGAACTTTTCCACATTTTGTCACATTACAGCCACAAACATGAATCCATTTTATTGGAATTCCAGGTGAAAGACCAATACAAAGTGGTGTACATGTGAGAAGTGGAACAAAAATCATACATGATTCCAAACATTTTTTACAAATAAATAACTGCAAAGTGGGGTGTGCGTAATTATTCGGCCCCCTGAGTCAATACTTTGTAGAACCACCTTTTGCTGCAATTACAGCTGCCAGTCTTTTAGGGTATGTCTCTACCAGCTTTGCACATCTACAGACTGAAATTCTTGCCCATTCTTCTTTGCAAAACAGCTCCAGCTCAGTCAGATTAGATGGACAGCGTTTGTGAACAGCAGTTTTCAGATCTTGCCACAGATTCTGGATTGGATTTAGATCTGGACTTTGACTGGGCCATTCTAACACATGGATATGTTTTGTTTTAAACCATTCCATTGTTGCCCTGGCTTTATGTTTAGGGTGGTTGTCCTGCTGGAAGGTGAACCTCCGCCCCAGTCTCAAGTCTTTTGCAGACTCCAAGAGCTTTTCTTCCAAGATTGCCCTGTATTTGGCTCCATCCATCTTCCCATCAACTCTGACCAGCTTCCCTGTCCCTGCTGAAGAGAAGCACCCCCAGAGCATGATGCTGCCACCACATATGTGACAGTGGGGATGGTGTGTTCAGAGTGATGTGCAGTGTTAGTTTTCCGCCACACATAGCGTTTTGCATTTTGGTCTCATCTGACCAGAGCACCTTCTTCCACATGTTTGCTGTGTCCCCCACATGGCTTGTGGCAAACTGCAAACGGGACTTCTTATGGTTTTCTGTTAACAATGGCTTTCTTCTTGCCACTCTTCCATAAAGGCCAACTTTGTGCAGTGCACGACTAATAGTTGTCCTATGGACAGATTCCCCCACCTGAGCTGTAGATCTCTGCAGCTCGTCCAGAGTCACCATGGGCCTCTTGGCTGCATTTCTGATCAGCGCTCTCCTTGTTCGGCCTGTGAGTTTAGGTGGACGGCCTTGTCTTGGTAGGTTTACAGTTGTGCCATACTCCTTCCATTTCTGAATGATGGCTTGAACAGTGCTCCGTGGGATGTTCAAGGCTTGGGAAATCTTTTTGTAGCCTAAGCCTGCTTTAAATTTCTCAATAACTTTATCCCTGACCTGTCTGCTGTGTTCTTTGGACTTCATGGTGTTGTTGCTCCCAATATTCTCAAGGCTATGTCCACACGTACCCGGGTATTTTTGAAAACGCAGATTTTTCTATGCGTTTGCACCTTTCGTCCACACGTAAACGGCGTTTTCGGTCACTGAAAACGGAGATTTCTAAAAACGCCTGCCAGGGTGGATATTTTCTAAAACTCCGTTTTTGCATTTACGTGTGGACGAGAAAAACGGAGAAAACGCAGTGTCAAAGGTGTGCGCCTTTTTTGACGTCACACTGTGCGCCACGTTGTTGTTTCGGTGAAATGAATTTCTACAATACTGTTACTGTTAATTGTACTCTCTGCAGTGTTTAAATGCTTACATATACACACACAGTTACTGTCCCTTCATATATACGACTCGGTTCTGCTTCTATGCCCCATCTTTGTTTACTTTTTCCCACCGAGGCTTCTAGACTTCTGATTGGCCAACATTTCTACACGGTTAGGAATATAGCGCCACCTGCTGCTTTGGCATGTTCCTAGCAGCGTTTTCCTTCATTTCTGCCTTTACGTGTGGACGGGATTATTTTTTAAAACGAAAACGGAAAATCTCCGTTTTCAAAAATACCCGGGTACGTGTGGACATAGCCTTAGACAACCTCTGAGGCCGTCACAGAGCAGCTGTATTTGTACTGACATTAGATTACACACAGGTGCACTCTGTTTAGTCATTAGCACTCATCAGGCAACGTCTATGGACAACTGACTGCACTCAGACCAAAGGGGGCTGAATAATTACGCACACCCCACTTTGCAGTTATTTATGTGTAAAAAATGTTTGGAATCATGTATGATTTTCGTTCCACTTCTCACGTGTACACCACTTTGTATTGGTCTTTCACCTGGAATTCCAATAAAATTGATTCATGTTTGTGGCTGTAATGTGACAAAATGTGGAAAAGTTCAAGGGGGCCGAATACTTTTGCAAGCCACTGTAAACACAGTAGAAATAACAGCTGTTGTTATTTTGGGAAGACAGCAAGTAACTGATGTGTAGCACAGATCAACATGTTAATGCTGGTTTTTGATGTGTTAACAAAAAGAAACTAAACAAAGGCAAATATTTCACTATGAACTCCATTTAAAGCTCTAATCTTATTTTATTTATTGAGTATGTACTGGAGTATTAATACTTTCATATAAGTATTGGATTTGGGTACTTTTTCCACAATTGTAAAAAGTTGATAATCAGCATTTATTCACTGTTCATCCAAACAGTGAATTTTACTCATAACCACAGATGAGTCAGACACACAGCAAACGCTGAAGGAGAAACGCAAACAACAACTTCAGCAAGTGATGAAAAAGAGGAGAAGGAACTGTGAAGTTTGGCCGCCAGAGTCGCGCTGCCTTGGTGATGGTTCCTTAATTCACTTCTTTAATCAGTCTGGAGGCGTGAGGCACTTCTGCTCCACAGAAGGTCACCACATTTAAATAACGTCACTCTAACACTTTTAAAATCTGTTCCTACATTTTATTAGTTATTTATTTATCAATACTTCAAATTCTGTCTGTTCCTGAGTGCTGCCATGTTGTGGTCAGAGAGGGTATTACATCCAGATTAAAAAAAGAACTACCATTTATAATCAGTGGGAAAGATTAGGAGAGTTTAAGCACATCAGTGGAGTCTTTGTGAAACAGAAACACAGACTGTGTGTTTTGGGAAGTTTTAAATTAAATACATAAAAAAAGTAAAAATACATCTGTTACGTCCCCCCCACCATGGTGGAGGCAAAGGCAGGAAGGATACAGCAACACCGGACAACCACAATCAATGAAGGAGGAGGACAACAGGAAAGTTAAGAATTAGGCAGGATTTATTTTTTGCTTCCTTGATAGTCAAACTTAACAAAAGAAAAAGGTGTGGGAGGCAGACTGGGCAGTTTTAATAAAACATACGAGGTCGATAGCTTCCAGGGCCTAACTAAAACAAAATGCCTACCTAGCTGCTCGACAAAAGGTTAGTAAAAACATACAAAAGTGGCATCAACTGCATAACCTAGTGTGCAGCCAGTATACAGGGCACCCCAGCTTACCACCACACACACTGTCAAAATACACAGAAGCCTTCACACAAATGTTTGTCATAAGACAGACGCCAACAGCAGGCCAGGGAGCTGCTCATTTGTAGTGATCCCCAGAGAGTGATTGGCCAACTGTGCCCAGACCAGCCAATAGACACATGCCAATCAACTTTGAACTGGCCAATAGGTGAAGGCTTGACACCTGAAAGCTAAAAAGAACACAAAGCAAAGCCACATCTCTTGGCATGTAACAAAGTTTAAATGAGGTTATGTACTAGACACAGGTAGCTTGACGTGATGCATTTTTAAAAACGAGCTATCAGCCAATACCCATCACAAGCATGGGAACATTATTTTCTTACTTTTAAGTCAAACACAAAGAGCTTCATCCCTTTGAAACTCTTGGGATTGTCCCCGTGTTGGCCTCATCCGAGTCTCACTCTCCATCCTGCCATTAAAAACATGGAGCACAATGACGCAGAGGAGACTTACACAGCTGACCCTGACCTCTGAGCGCTGCGTCACGTTTGGAGTTGTTTTTCATATCTTGGTGAGGACACCTCTAACCCAGTGGTTCTCAAAGTGTTGGGCTACAGCCGGCACACATCAGAAACAACAACAGGAGCGAGTACATTCTGTTACAAGCCGGCAAGGCGTGATTGGGGATGCCTCTCAGGTGCGTCCTCCCCCACAGCCGCGCCGCAGACCACGCCCCACCACAGCTCTGTGGTCAAAAACAGGCTCACTGCAGCCGCTAAGAGTAAATAGTATTAAACTGTCACTGAATTATATATTTTTCATCTCTGTTCACAAGTTTCTGGATGACTGTTTTTTTATAAGGCTGTTACGCAGAGAGGTGTGGTGAGGCAGACATCGCTCTGTCTTAACTGAAGTACTTTATTGTTTCTTGCACATACAGACAACAACTTCTCAAAATGGCCTCCAATCCACTTCCTGCCAGCTTTAAATACTCTAAGACCACGCCTTCTCATTTCAGACTGGCCTATAAAAGAGCTGCAACCGAGGCAGGCCTCCTCTTTACTGGGAAAACAAGATGGCCGCTAGAGAGGTAACCTGCGGCACACTTTGCTACATTGTTGCTTCCCAACAAAGGCTAAGCCTGGACTTTATTTTGCTGTGTTTGGCAACTTTCACATTCTGTTTAACTTGTTGCTTTTTTGTAGAAGTGTAGTGACAAAAGTTACAAATAGTTGCTTGAAATGAAAGTTGTTTATTCAAAACAAAAATTACCAAACGAATTATTGTGAATGAGTTTATCTAAATAAAGCTGCAGCTCAGCTTTTCTGTCATTGTTTTTTTAAAATGGGGCGTAAAAATAATTCTTCCTGCCATGTGTAAAAAGTTTGAGAACCACTGCCATAACCAAACTAACCCTGAACCTAAAACCACATTTGGAGCCTCAAAAGACGGGCATTTTGTCCCCATAAGGGCTGTTGGTCCCCACAACCACAAGTATAGTAACATGCCAATTTTCTGTCGTCACAAAGATGTCTAAATATGCACACACACACACACACACACACACACACACACACACACACACACACTTCAGCTCTGACAGTGACACAGTCACTGGCTGTATCCCAGTTCAGGGTCTGCAGCCTTAATGGTCCACAAGCGCCACGCACTCAAAGACCGCTAAGACCGGAAGTGAGAGGCTTGTTTAAATACTCTAAGACCACGCCTTCTCAGGTTAGTTATTTGGGATGAGAGGCCACCAGCGATTCAGTTTGATCCTGTCATATTTAAGAGTTTTTTAGGACAATAAATCTCCACGTTGGCTCGTGTTCTCTTTTTTCCACTGATGTCTTTTCTCTGCTTATGTTTTTATACTTTAAACATTTCATATGTCCCACAAGAGCCTGATGTCTGCGAGGCCGTGGCTATGGAGTCAGCTTTAGTGGTGACTGAATCTGCCAGAAATAAAGACAAAAGAAATCCCATTTCCACTTTCAGTCCCATTCACAAAACGGAGAGAAAACGCATTAGTGTGGACGGAGCCTTAGAGACCCCACACACCCTCAACACGGACTGTTCACACTTCTTCCCTCAAGACGAAGGTTTAGAAATGTGAAATCCAGAACATCTCGACTCAACAACTCCTCCTTCCCCACTGCTATCAGACTCCTGAACAGCTGAGCTACCTCAACTGCATTTTGCACATTAGGACACTTTTTACATCCATTTAAATTGACAACTGCATACCTCACTTTTCTTCATTTACTTATTTTTGTATTTATTTATCTTTCACTATTTTTTATCCCTATTTTTACCTTATTTATCTTGTTCCTTCAACCCTACCTAACTTGGCATTTGTGTATGGACAGCAAAGGAAGAATTTCATTGCACAGAGAAATGCTACTTATTCTGTACACATGACAATAAACACTTTGAATCTTTGAATCTTGAATCTCATAATAATAAAAGTAAAGGCCCCAGGACGCTGTTGGGTCAAGGAGGATGAGGACAGTGATGAGTCCAGAATCAGCTGCAGGCAAAAGATCATTTTAAATTTTTACTAGTTTTTTTACAAAGAATTTATTAAAGCTGGTGTACAGCACCCATATTATAATCCTCTTGGTTATTATCAGTACAGTACTCAGGATCATTGTTCATCAAAGTTCATTGTTCGTTCTCTTCTTCCTTTAGTACACTCCTTAAATACACTAACCTGCTGCACATCCTTTCCAGTTCGATCTCTCTGCCTAGCCAATTGGTATAAGTCCGTTTATCCCTCCTTTGTGTTCAACCTCACATACGACTCTCTATAAGCCCATTTCCTTTTCCACCTCTCTTTCCTATACGCCTAGCCTCTCAGTACTCCTGTCTACTTTCCTCATCTCCCTGAAGTTCCCCTTTTTCCTTTGTTATCCTCTTCAATTGAATACTTTCCCAAATTTCCTCACTCTACCACCAAGTTCCCGTGTCTGCAGACATTTTCCCTCACCTCTTCAGTTTTGGAACTCAGAAATAAATTTGATTTTGTATTTTTAATTAGCCAATATTTCACATAAGTCAAAGATTTTGATAAATCTGTTGTCCTCCACAAATGTTCACAGCTTGATCAGCACACGGCTCTGTTACTTTTACATAGTTATTTTCATTATCACTACTTTCTTTTTTATCCTCTATTTCGACATAATCATGAGCATCAGTCGTCTCGTCTTCCACTCCTTCTGCTTGCTCTGTACATTTGCTTTCAGTCTCCACTGGCTCAACATTCACATAGTCGTTCTCATCCATCTCTTGCTCTTCTTTCTCCTCACCATCAAACTCACATATGGTTGTGACAGCCACTAAAACACAAGGAACAAAACAGAATCAATAAACATGAACATAAAAACAGCACCTGATTTTTTTCATGACACATGTATTCACCCCCGGCTGAATTCATATTTTAACCTGTTATAAAGAAATCATCAGCATATGGTAGGTTATCAACTGAGGACAAACACCTTTCTGTTACAGCTACAAATATATGTGCATTTCATTAAGGGAAGTATTTGATCCTGGCAACAATTTAACAATTCACGAATGAGAACTTCATCACAATTACCTCTATAAAGTATATAATATTTGAAGGCAGTAAGAAAAAAGTGGACACGTTTCTGTCACGGTTTGTGGGGCAAGCAGTGTGGAATTTAATAAAGGACCCACGATGCAGGCGGCTTCTGATATGAGTGAGCTTTATTTTGACGGTGACACTGCAAATAGCGGTGGTGAAGGCATGCGCGGAACATAAGGTGACCTAAACTGGGAAAACTAACAGAAATAGACCTGAAACAAAGATGCAGGGAGACTCGGGGAAACAGGAAATACACAGACGAACCACAAGAGGACAAACGCTATAAATACCCTGCACATCAGGCGTGTCCAAAGTCCGGCCCGCGGTCCAGTTTTAATTGGCCCGCAAGTAATTTTATAAATAGAATAGAAAATGGCCCGCACTTCAACTTTTGCTTGAGTTTATTGCACTTCTTAGTTTGAACACCAGGGGGAGCTGCTGTTGATCAAGGCAGTTGCTCCACCAAAAAGGACAATCAGAAGAAATTTACCCCAAATTACCAAACATGGCAGAACCAAAGAAGCGAAAGATAGAAAGTGAGTGCAGAAAATTTCAGACACGGTGGGAGAGTGAATATTTCTTCAAAGAATTAAAGGGGACGTGTGTCTGTTTGATCTGCACTGAAACTGTGGCAGTTATGAAAGAGTATAATGTACGACGTCATTATGAAACCAAACATCAGGCCTATGCATCCTACACTGGTGCTGAGCGAGAGCAGAAATTAAAGCAAAGGGTAGCTCTCCTGCGGGGTCAGCAACAGGATTTTTTTCGTGCTCAAATTGTCCAGAAAAAGGCTCCAATAGCAGCTATGAGGTCCCCCAACTCATCGCAAGACATGGCAAGCCTTTTTCAGATGGAGACTTCATGAAACACGGCCTTGTTAAAGTCACCGAAATAATGTGCCCGGAAAAAGTGCAGGACTTCACCAACGTCAGCATGTCCAGAAATACAGTTGTGAGACGCATTGAAGACTGTCAGCCAACATTAAACTGCAACTGTCTGATAAAGCTGTGCTTTTGGTTTTTACTCCATTGCATGCGATGAGAGCACCGATGACACAGACACCGCACAGCTGCTAATGTTTTTTGCGGGGAGTGGACGAGAGCACGAGCACTTTAGGCGAGTAAAAATATATTCCACAGTACCCGTGTGTTAATAAGCATGCATGTGCAGGTACACATGCTTCAAATATCAATAATGCGCATCAATTCTGTCACTACCCTGCTTTTGCGCACCACTTTCTTATATGCTTTTTTCTTGTTAACACACAGAGTACACACCGCTGTGCACAGCGCACGCACACGCAAAGTCAGCTGATCTCATCTGATGCAGATCTGCTCCTTGATCAAGTGACATTTGTCCGGATTTTTGGCACGAGTGGCGTCGGATCAGCACCGCAGCTGGATGGCCTGACTTACATACCCAGCGCAGCTGATACTCACCAGAATAATTTACTAAAATTATATGGACTCATGTTATTAAGTCCAGTTCAGTCTGTTCATGTTGATAACGGTTTCAAACGAACGTTAATAGGTGTGTTGCTAAGCCTAAGAACTTAAATAACAAGCTTGAAATGTACCCGTCCCATTTTCCCCTTTATTGTTTTTTCTCTGTGCTGTAAATCTTCTGTCCAAGAAGAAATCTGCTGCTGTTCTGAGAATGAGCTACCAAAGCTTTTTCTGAATAAATCAATAAAGATCCATTTATGGAAAGCTGTGATGAAGGCAGTTTTGTCTTTAATTATATTCAACAATATAACACATTTGACCACTTTTAAGTGATTTTTAATACAGTAAAGTTAAGGTTATATACCTAATTTCTAGTAAGTGGCCCAGCCCCTCCTATATTTTTATGTATGTGGCCCTTAGCGAAAAAAGTTTGGACACCCCTGTTGTACATGCTTCAGACTGTCTTTTCTCCACTGTAAGGGGTAGCAAGGGAGTGTGAAACTTTCTTTGGGGGGGAAAGACCAAAGGTGTGAAAACAGCTATGTACTGCCTTTTGTTCCTGTAGGAGGTATTTAGGCTCAGGGAGGGACTCTGCTGATCGTCTACCCCGCGATGATGCATTCCCTCAACAAGCTTAGTTCTGTTTGTTTTGATTAAAGAATGTTAGCTAGTGCTCACCGCTTGTCTGCAGTCTTTATTAAATGGAAAACTTCCACAACACATGACACGCTGGGGAAACATGGAAAACATAACAGAAAATATGAAGGGAACCACAGCACAAGAACTCACACCACAATATAAACACAGACACATAAGGAGACACAGAGGGCAGAGGGGGAATCCAATAAACAAAACAACTTGGGAACCGTAGAATAAATAATGAATTAACAAAATACAAAAACACAAGAAAACTGAGTCAAAATGACCCAGGACTATGACAGTTTCATCTCATGGCTTTCTTCAGCATTTCACATGTGGGCATCGCCATCCATAAAATACCACCAGGACCTAATCCCCAGTAGTTATAAATAATGAATATGATATTATATTAATTGGTGTGTTCCAACCACCCAAATAAATGATCCCAATATCTGTATGAAAAACACCACACACAATTAACTCAGTGTAACTAAATTAACTTTTAAATGACCTGCTGTATGTCTAATAAACCAAAGTGTGAATCTAAAAGTTCATTCAGTTCATTTTAATTTCATTTCAATTTATTAATACAGCACCAAATCACAACAACAGTCGCCTCAAGGTGCTTTATATTATAAGGTAGACCCTACAATAATACATACAGAGAAAAACCAAACAATCATATGACCCCCTATGAGCAAGCACTTTGGCGACAGTGGGAAGGAAAAACTCCCTTTTAACAGGAAGAAACCTCCAGCAGAACCAGGCTCAGGGAGGGGCGGGGCCATCTGCTGCGACCGGCTGGGGTGAAAGAAGGAAGACAGGATAAAGACATGCTGTGGAAGAGAGACAGAGATGCCAAATCATTACGTTAAATGCTCTCACCCAGTCATCTAGCTATGACAGTTTGACCTTTTTTCAAACACATAAATCTTTATCCTCACCCTTTTTTCATATTGTGAAACAATATGAAACAGAACAAACTAAATTATACTGACTTTGTGTTATTCACATGTTGAATGGAAACACTGGGCAGTTTGGCCCAGGATAAACAGGTTAGTTTGCAGTACTGTAGTGAATACACAGTAAATCACTGTGCTGAGCTGGTGCATAGTGGCTCTGGTGCTCATGGTCAGGCATCAGCCAGGACAGCTGTGAAACATCTGCAAACATCTGGTTGAATTTTGTAAGAAACCACAGGTCAGCTCATTACAGCATGCTCACTAATAACCTACCAAAGCTCACATCATTATTTTAGTATTAGTTAATGTAACACAGGTATCTGTTCTTCTACTTAAGAAAGTCTTTTGCCACCACTGGAGCTAACAGATCATCTGCAGAGGAATGGCTTATTTGAAGAGTTTCAGTCAGGTTTCAGAGCTCATCACAGCACAGAAACAGCTTTAGTGAAGGTTACAAATGATCTTCTTATGGCCTCTGACAGTGGACTCATCTCTGTGCTTGTCCTGCTAGACCTCAGTGCTGCGTTTGATACTGTTGACCATAATATCCTATTAGAGCGATTAGAACATGCTGTAGGTATTACAGGTACTGCACTGCAGTGGTTTGTATCATATCTATCTAATAGACTCCAGTTTGTACATGTAAATGGAGAGTCCTCTTCACACACTAAGGTCAATTATGGTGTTCCACAGGGTTCAGTGCTAGGACCAATTCTATTTACATTATACATGCTTCCCTTAGGCAACATCATTAGAAGACATAGCATACATTTACATTTACAGCTCTGTCCATGAATATAACTGAGATTACCCTAACCTAAAAATCTTAGAAATAAAAGTGCTTGCTCATCGGGGTAGCTTAATTGTTGAGGTTTCTCTGTATTATTGTAGGATCTTACAATATAAAACTGTCACGGTTTGCAAGCAAGCCATGTGGTGTAAGTGAAGTAGGACCCAAAATGCAGGCAAAGGCTGATGATATGTGTGAGCGTTTATTTACAGTGGAGGATAACAAACAAATGCCAGAGTGGCGAGAACAGAACTAAACATAAACTTAAACTGGGAAAATTAGTAACAAACAAAACCCTAAACCAAAACTCACAGAATGACACGCAGAGAAAAACATACGGGTGCTACACGTGGGATGATGAGCTGAGAGACACAATAACACAGACAGAGCGACAACGAGCAGAGGCAAACACACACTATAAATACACACCAGGCAATCAGGAAATGACACACAGAGGAGGACACAGCTGAAACTAATGGGCATGACGAGACACAGACCTCCAAAGTAAAACAGGAAATTCACAGACTGTTTTACAAACACAAACTCAGAGACACAAACAGAGCACTGGGGTAGGTATAAAAAACATGAAACACAAGAACCCTAAGAACAAGAAAACAAGAATTAACCCAAAACATAAGATGATACCAATATTAAACACAAAACGCTGGGTCTAGCGACCCAGGACGATGACAAAAACACCTTGAGGCAACTTTGATTTGGTGCTGGATGAACTGAATGGAACTCCAGAACTGCACTGGATGATTTCATGAAGGATCTCAAAGCAGCTGGGACCACAGTGACCAGGAAAACCATAGGTAACACGCTCCACTGTGATGATTTGAAACCCTCCAGCAGCCACAAGGACTCATGCTCAAGAAGGCTCATGTTCATACCCGTTAGAAGTTTGAATGATTCTGATGAGACTAAACTGAGCTGTTTGGGGTCGGTCCACTCATGGCATTTAATGGAGAAGAACAGATAACCCCATCATACTGAAGGAAAGATGGAAAAATCTTAGACAGGAACAAACATCACAGAGGAGTTTTGACCCAAAGCACGGGGCAGTCAAGGAGCACATTACAGACAGAAACACAAAATTACCAGTTATAAGATTATAAACTGATCATTTATTATAAAAGTGGTCCAAATACTTATGTCCCACCCAGTGTACACCGTTTGTTCTGATGAGCACAGACCTTGGACTTGGATGGATCGCCTTGTTCGTCGTCTTCTCCACAGAACCAGACAGACCACCAACATTACCAGTAGGAGCACCACAGGGACCAGAATCACATGATCTGGTCCCTGTGGACCAGACCAGTCTGTCAGCAACAACTGAGGACCTACGAGAGAAAATGATTACAACATCTGGGGGGAAATTTCCAACATGAAAAGTAATGCTGCGTCACGGTCCTGGGTGTGTGACCCAGTGTTTTGATTGGTTTATTATTTATTTGCAGGGTTAGTGCTGTCTGTGTTTTGGTTCTGGTTTTCTAGATCTTTGGTTTTGGTCCCATATGTTCCCTTTGTTTTCAAGTCAGTCATGTTCCTGTGTGAAGCCCGTGTCCATGAGTCTGTGTACTTCCTGTTTTACTTTGGTAGTCTTCAGTATGTGTGCGTCAGGTTCAGTTTTGCTCTCCTCCGTCTCGTCTTTGTGATTAGTGTCAGCTGTGTCTCCCAGGTGTCTGCTCTTTGCCCCCTTTCCCTTTTGTATTTAGTGTCTGCGTCTGCTCCTGCTCGTCGTCGCGTCGTTAACGTTCTCGCCCTCAACCAGCTGTGTGTTCAGTCTGTCTTAGTTTGTATTCTCGGTTTAGTTAAGTTTGTATACAACAATAAAGCTGGTTTTTTTAGTTCACTTCCGCCTGCACGAGTCTCCATATTGGGTCCTTTTCCTGCCTGCACACAGCTGTAACATGACGGTATGAGCAGTCACCACTTCCTATTTGCTCTGTGCACAAACACATGCACACTGTAAATATCATCCAGATTATTTTCCTCGTAAAACTGAGCTGATTCCACAGTGGGTATGATCTCTGCACATCTCAGTTGAACCAGCATTGGATGACACATTGCGCTCTATTTCAAGCTGAAGTGGTGAAAAGGAGTTTCTCATAGGATGTGGTTGTTGACTCATGTGCACCATCACGTGAGCCAAGTGTGAAAATAGATATGGGTCATTACCACCAGAGGCTTGAAACTGATCGATTCAAAGACAAGACTATTGGCCCATTAGTTTGTTGTGAAGTATCAAATATTCTTTAAGACTAACATAACGAGGAAGTGTGTATCAGCATGTAGCTGACTTTGGCCAAAACAGTAACACATAAGCATGCAAACCAAAGGTTTCCTAGTCAGCAGGACACAAATGTAACTGCAAACACTGTGACTGGATGGAAGTGCCTCTGAGCATGCTTTAGAAATCTGTAGTTTAAAGATTGTTTTTCAGAATTAAAATTTTCCAGTGACAGTCGTCATCATTTTCTCAGCTACACAGCAAACAATAACAATACAAACTATGGAGCACCCTTTGCTGCAGTGACATTTGGGCAAAACTGATGCAATATTTTTTTGTATTTCATTCAGCCCTCTGTTGGTTGATCATTTTCATTTCCATCAAAGGATGTGTTGCCATTGACTTCTGATGCTTTTACAAAATGCTTCCTTAGTTTGTTTAAGTGGTGTCTTTAAGATCAAAGCATTAATTAACTGTAGGACATCTTTCAACAATCTTACAGGAATAGCATCCTTTAAACATGTTGATGATTTGGAGGAAGTCATTATTGACGTTAACTCAGATAATTATGTGAATGACAAAACTCATACAAAATTACACTACACTTAAAAACATCCAGTGTCTGACACACCACGGGTAATCCAAACACATCTCACCTGAACAGATGACCCCAGCGTCCTCATGATGTCCACAGCTTTGTTTCGGCAGTCCATTGCGATCACACTCACTGAGAGAATTTTCATTTCCTGAACAGGTTGCAAAATGAAGCCAAATTTGCCCAGTTCCTTCACCAAAGTGAGCTTTTGTAGTGGCACTCAGTGCTGTTCCACAGTTTAACAGTCTGCAGACCACCTCAGCATCATTTAAGTCCCAGTCATCATCACAGACTGTTCCCCAGGAGTCGTTGTGATAGATTTCAACTCTTCCAGAGCAGCGAGTCGACCCAGACCCAGCTAATCTGATCTGACCATCTAACAGAAGAAAGAAGAGCGTGCACAGTATTTATGGCATGTTATTTACACCAAACTTTATCATTTAAACTCATTTTGTCAAACACGACTGACCTGCAGCAGCTGACACATAAGAGACTGTAGAAGAGAAAAATAAGGCTGATTATTCTCTGGACTGTAAAGTGAAACATGCTGAGATAAGAAAACTACTCAGTGATGTCAAATGCATCTCACCTGTGGCCAACAAGAAGAAGTTTGTCTGCTGTGTCCACATGGCTGAGACACACAAGATGAAATGAGTGAAATGAGCCGTCAGTGGCAGAAAGCTGCAGATAAGACTGAACGCTGTGGCTTTAACACACTTCCTGCTTTCTTGTATAGTAGCCACAAATAGTATGGTGAACAAGAAAAATCACAGGTCATAATTAATGCTGTATGTAAACTGTAGGCTAATGAGACATTTACAGATGTTGGTGCTTTAGTTGACTCAAAGATCAGGTTCACAAGAAAACACACAAACCACTGCTCTCCGCATGTCTGCACTAAAACCACCAAACTGACAGAAAGAAGCAGAGCAACAAAGAGGAACCTGCAGATATTTTAGACCCAAAGTTTTACCGCTGACCGTTTGTCTCTTATCTTATTATGGGGAAAGGTGATAAAATGTCAGTAATTCACATATTTATGAACTTATTTATCTACTAAATGCTTAGATATAAAAATGTTGTATTTATTTGCTACAAAGACAAACAACATCACTGTAAATGTCACATTTAACACCAAGCACAGGTCATCTCTAAAATATAAAGAAATAAATGAGACAGAAAGACAGACGCTGGTCATTTGAGGTCAGCATCTCTAAATGCAGCTACAGCTCTGCTCAGAAGGTGTCATACACTCATCATGGACACGGATGTCATGGTGAGAGTGGGTTTTCTTGTTTTTCCAGGGTGTAATGATTGTACATCGCACATCTTTAACCATGTTAAAAAACAAGAATAGTTCAAGTTCACAGTTAAGTTCAAAGAACGTGTCTTTCTTTGAACTCTGCGTGAACACACGGGTCAGCTGTAGTCAGTGTGAAGACACGAAGCAGGAAGAAAATTAGCGACTAATCCAGTAACCACGCACATGAACTATGATTCACATTCATTTCTTTATTTGTCCTTTAGGAAATTCCTTTTGTGTTTGTGGTGACAGACAAAATATAACCACAACAGTAAAAATCACAATTACAGACATTAAAAACACTCATAACAAAAAGTTCCGCCCCAGCACCAACCATCAAACACATGACAGACAAAGACGCTTTTTAACCCCACACTAAGGAAATACAGCCGCACAAGAGACAGCAAGACAAGGTGAATTACAGATATATTAGAAAAATAAAATAAAAATAGAAAAATCTTGATGCAAACCCAGAGTTTCTCCCCGACTCCTCCCCTTCTGCTGAGCATGAAGCAGTCTTCCTAAAGCACTCGTTCATACGATCCATCTCAAACTCCAGACTGGATTTACAAACATTTCAACACTGAAGTTTGACTCTGACGTTTTATCGCCTTATGGTCACTTTACGGCCTCTGGATTAAAGCACTTAAGTATAGATGTTTCATCAGTGCATGCTAATGGAGGTCAGGCAGGTGGTCCATGTTTGGAGCCTCCCCCCAGTCCATGAGGGTTGTACAGCAGTCTGCTAAGGTGACACAGCAGCTGCACACAGTCCATCAGAACCTGGGGATGAGGTTTACCCAGGGCAGAGTGGGTTGATATTAAATATGTACCCGGTGTTGTTATCCTGTAGTGCCACATCAAACATGAGGACAAAACAAAGACTCTGTTGTCTCCTGGGATTCACTTTGTACTGAAGCAGTCTCATGGTGACACATTTTACCTTCAACCAACCTGACATTGCACAAACGTACTCCTGTAATGTGATGATTACTGACAGGAAAGGAAGTCACCTACCTGTTAGAGCCTAAAAGCCAATGAGAATTAATTTTCCAGGCGGCTCGTCACAGTCGGATAGCTGTTCAAGTAGGATGTGATAAAACTCTGGCCTGAAATATGAATGGATTTTATTTTATGGGTATCTGAGGGGGTGTGAGCCAGTGGCTCACATTGTGCTCAGACTGCCAGTTCCAATTCACATTTGCACCATTTACCATTATTGGTGGTGCCATTTGAGTCATTTTGTCATCGGGCCACTTCAATGTCGTGCGTGAGGAAATCATTGTGTTTTAGTCTTAATGATTATGCAGTACGATATCCTGAAGTAGCAGGTTGGTGCAGCATCTCTGCAAAGTGTGGTACAGGGGCTGTTTAAGGTGGTCTCGGAGATGCAGACTCACCACAGCACGTCCTTCATGTCTGATATATTCAAAGAGCTGTACTAACTGTTCTAACTAGCAGAGACATGTACTAACACAGAATGACGGGCTGGTGGAGCGCCTGAATGGGATAATAAAGTCCGCGATTCATAAGTTCAGACTGTGATGTTTTAGGTGAAGATTGCAGCAGAAATATAAGAAAGAGAGACAGCACTGAAAGAAATGTGACATTAAAGAGAAACAAAGAAGTTAAACTCTGAAACCTTTTTATGAGCATCCTCAGATCTCATTGATATTGTGTTCATGCAGTTTTTGTGTACTGATGATATTTAAAGTTAATTTAGATTAGGCTTTAACATAAGTGCATACATGTGCTTCAGTGAAGCTGCCAAGGCTTTTGTAGGACTCTCACATGTTTTGGTGCCTGGCAATGTTCCCTCTAATTTTCCATGTGTCTGAGCGAACACACAAACTCCCTGAGCGTCCCTTGGACCACTGTGAGCGACATCAGACGTGTGCACTGTGGTCACGCCAGCATCGAATCCATCCAAGTTACATGGTTTATTAAAATAATCAAATCACAGCATTTACATTTATGTTAGACTACTTTTAATTAACTGCTTTAGCCCACTTACAATGAAAATTTAAAAAATCCTGTTCATGACCTGTGTAGTATGTTAACACTATTGGAAGTAAAAATAACTTTAACTCCAATTTTGAAAACACAACTTTCTTTCTTCATAAAGCTCTGACTTGTATTATGAGTCTGTGGTCTGGGAGAGAGTCTGTAACTCTCTGTCTGCAAAATACAGGATATAATGACCAATGTTGGGCAATTAATTATATAGTTACTACTTCAAAAAAGTAACTCAGTTTGGCAAACAACAAAGTGTTTTGCAGCTGTTTACCTAAAAAGGCGTTTTTTAAATAAACATTTCAAACTATTTGGTAAATGGACTGATTCTTATATAGCGCTTTTCTACTCTCCCGGAGTACTCAAAGCACTCTATACAACATGCCTCATTCACCCAATCACACAAGCACTTCTAAACTCAAGTGCAACTAATAAGCATTCACGGACGCATCAGAGGGCAATTTGGGGTTAGTATCTTGCCCAAGGATATTTGGCATGCAGACTGGAGGAGCCAGGAATCGAACCACCAACCTTTCAATCAGTAGCTGATCTGCTCTACCACCTGAGCCACAGCCACCCCAGGACAATCAGCTGTTCTGAACACAAATTATTTGTGCCACTCCAAAAAATAATTTCTGTCCACTATGAGATAAAGGAGAACAACAGCCTGATACCTGCAGGCCTGACAACAGGAGATGTATCACTGCTGTAACACCTGTAACATTCAGCAGCCGCCTCATTGTTCTGACACACACAGCAAAACTATTGACTACACTACACACTAACTACACACTAACTACACACTAACTACACAAGATTTGCGCTAAACGTCTCAAATCTCTCACATCTCAGAACACCGCCGTCACTCCTAAAACTTCCCCCCGTTTCTTAACAACTAGACAACAGGAAGAAAACCAAACATTGCAGATATTTTTATCATAACTCTGGTTTTACGTGGCCGATCAACACAATTTAAAAACTGGTATAAAGTCCACACTTCTCCCGTCAGTTGTTCCGTCTGTCCTGCTCACATCTCCAATGGTTGGACACGTTGTCATTAATGTGGCTTCACTGCACATCAGCCACGCCGCTTTGCTAGCTAAAACACCGGTGTCGGCACATAAGGACGCTGTCATAGCCTGTCAGCGACGTTGATTGGCTGCGTATATACGAATGTGAATCGCATTATTGGCTGGACTACAGGATAAGGTGGCATCATACTAATCCCATACAGGAGCAGCCAGTCACTCACTGACTAACACTGCAAAACAGAATTGTTAAAGTTTTAATTTTAATTTCAATTCAGGTTAGATTTTCTGTGCGCAGAGACCGTGCCAGCAGTGCGCAGCTTAGAGGGAACATTGGTGCCTGGTTACAACTCGTTCCAGATATATGATGTTGTTGATCTTAATTGTCCCTCTGTGGTTTTTATATTCCATCTCTGTGCCACGCTTTTTCATACCTCACAGTCAGCACAGAGTACACATGTGCATCCTTGAGCATAATCCCTGCTGCAGTCTCCTCCAGATGCAGCTTTGGTTATGGAGACGTCCTTCAGTGTGGAGCACTGAGTGATCTCAGGTCACAGACACAAGGACAGAGGAGAAAGAGGAAACCAGCTCACACAGTCTCACAGGTTGGGTTAATCTGACTCTGAAACTATCATGAATTAGCTGTGTGCAGCAGGCAGGATTGGACCCAAATGTAGACTCATAGGCAGGACTTGAAGTCAAAACACAACTTTATTGCTGGGATGACAGAAATACTAAACAAAAACTAGAAAGCGAAAATTTCAGAAGAAATTTTATGTGTGCCTATGCCGCTGCTAATCTGTGTAGTTTTCCATTCATACGGCTACAGACAGCAAAACTCAGAAGAGCAGCCATTCTCCACCATGAATTATGGTAAAAACAAACACCGCTCGCGCCTCACAGATGACAGCTTACAGTTTTGGGTAAAGATGAGGTCACTTTGTACAGCCCGGATTTGCAGACGCTGTGCACACAGGTTCATAAGCAGAAGTCCCTCTGTACCACGGCAGACCCGACAATGTTTGCACGAACACACTTTGAACCAGTACGTTATGGACCACTTTTCACACATGGTTGGTGTACCCTCCCAGCCAGCTGTAGCTTTTCAACTCACAGCCCGACACACACCCAAAAAACAGCCGAGAGAGCACAGACTACGCCCGAGAGGTGTGATTGCAGATGCCCCTCAGGTGGGTCCACCTCCCCTGCAGCGGCACTGCAGACCACGCCCCGCCACACATATCAAACACGTAAAATAAATATTTATGCACTTTTGCATTCACTTTTTGTTTTTTGTTATTTTTACACAGTGTTCTGAATGATGAACAATGGTCTACAGCCAATCTTGTGTATTATTATACAAACTTTGGTTGTAAGATTCAGATAACTATTTAATAAAAGCTAAATATTTTATACAGGGAGTGCAGAATTATTAGGCAAATGAGTATTTTGTCCACATCATCCTCTTCATGCATGTTGTCTTACTCCAAGCTGTATAGGCTCGAAAGCCTACTACCAATTAAGCATATTAGGTGATGTGCATCTCTGTAATGAGAAGGGGTGTGGTCTAATGACATCAACACCCTATATCAGGTGTGCATAATTATTAGGCAACCTCCTTTCCTTTGGCAAAATGGGTCAAAAGAAGGACTTGACAGGCTCAGAAAAGTCAAAAATAGTGAGATATCTTGCAGAGGGATGCAGCAGTCTTAAAATTGCAAAGCTTCTGAAGCGTGATCATCGAACAATCAAGCGTTTCATTCAAAATAGTCAACAGGGTCGCAAGAAGCGTGTGGAAAAACCAAGGCGCAAAATAACTGCCCATGAACTGAGAAAAGTCAAGCGTGCAGCTGCCAAGATGCCACTTGCCACCAGTTTGGCCATATTTCAGAGCTGCAACATCACTGGAGTGCCCAAAAGCACAAGGTGTGCAATACTCAGAGACATGGCCAAGGTAAGAAAGGCTGAAAGACGACCACCACTGAACAAGACACACAAGCTGAAACGTCAAGACTGGGCCAAGAAATATCTCAAGACTGATTTTTCTAAGGTTTTATGGACTGATGAAATGAGAGTGAGTCTTGATGGGCCAGATGGATGGGCCAGATGGATGGGCCAGATGGATGGGCCCGTGGCTGGATTGGTAAAGGGCAGAGAGCTCCAGTCCGACTCAGACGCCAGCAAGGTGGAGGTGGAGTACTGGTTTGGGCTGGTATCATCAAAGATGAGCTTGTGGGGCCTTTTCGGGTTGAGGATGGAGTCAAGCTCAACTCCCAGTCCTACTGCCAGTTTCTGGAAGACACCTTCTTCAAGCAGTGGTACAGGAAGAAGTCTGCATCCTTCAAGAAAAACATGATTTTCATGCAGGACAATGCTCCATCACACGCGTCCAAGTACTCCACAGCGTGGCTGGCAAGAAAGGGTATAAAAGAAGGAAAAACTAATGACATGGCCTCCTTGTTCACCTGATCTGAACCCCATTGAGAACCTGTGGTCCATCATCAAATGTGAGATTTACAAGGAGGGAAAACAGTACACCTCTCTGAACAGTGTCTGGGAGGCTGTGGTTGCTGCTGCATGCAATGTTGATGGTGAACAGATCAAAACACTGACAGAATCCATGGATGGCAGGCTTTTGAGCGTCCTTGCAAAGAAAGGTGGCTATATTGGTCGCTGATTTGTTTTTGTTTTGTTTTTGAATGTCAGAAATGTATATTTGTGAATGTGGAGATGTTATATTGGTTTCACTGGTAAAAATAAATAATTGAAATGGGTATATATTTGTTTTTTGTTAAGTTGCCTAATAATTATGCACAGTAATAGTCACCTGCACACACAGATATCCCCCTAAAATAGCTAAAACTATAAACTACTTCCAAAAACATTCAGCTTTGATATTAATGAGTTTTTTGGGTTCATTGAGAACATGGTTGTTGTTCAATAATAAAATTATTCCTCAAAAATACAACTTGCCTAATAATTCTGCACTCCCTGTATGAGAGTAAGAAAGAAAAGTATATCTTTGTGTCCACCTTTCTCTGTTAATGCCCTACCTGGCCCCCTGGCAAAAGCTTTGCTAGATCCGCCCCTGCACAGTTACCAGCTGTCAGCTACACAAAAAAATGAGCTTGGTGTTTGTCTCTCAGAAACAGTTCATAACTTCCCTTCAACTCATTCATGTCACCTAAGGGTAAACCTGTTTCTCCATCACCTGTTCAGCTCTGATGATTCAGTAAGGATATCTGGTTTGGAACAGCCGTTTTTACAGCTGTGGCTGCAGCAAACATCAGCTGATACTAGAAATTAAAAGCAAATGAATTCTAACAACAGCTGATCAAGCTTAAACGTGCTGCTGTTGTTTAGCGCGATAAACAAACAAGAGAGAAAAGCCGATCATTGATCAGTTTCATGACTGAAGTTTCAACAGGCGAGAGAATGACAGGGGAGGCTTCGTAACGACAGAATAAATCGTAATATTTTCTCTGAATGTGTCACGATTCCGTTTGTACGGCAACTCTACGAACTAACCATTATGAATAAAATAAAGTCCAACGTCAGTAACTTAGCGCGCACACAGCTGTATATAAACTCCCGTCGTGCTAGCTAGCACGCAGTACGATTGTAAAAAGTCAGCACAACGAAAATAAACTACACCTAAACTCTGTTTATATCTGACCCAAATAGAGTGCAGTTCATAACTTCTTACCTGAAATTCAGTTCACCTCACGCTCCTGCCTTCGCTTTCCCTGATCCATGATTGACCACCGCGTTAGCAATCGCCTGCCCGGCCTCATATGTCTCGTTGGCGGCATGTCCTTTCTGTCACACACCGGTGGGTAGCTGCCCTCTGTTGTAGCTCCACCACCAAACAACTCAGTTATTTTTTCCACATCCAGGTGTAACTCCGATTCTATGCGAGCATTTGCGAGAGACCAGGGAGGTGAAACGACAGAGAGAGTCCCCTCGCTATCCATTTGCAGCCAAGTGCGGCAGCTAGCTAGGTAGCCTGCTAGCTGTCAGGCAGGACCGACGTAGTCAGAGCACTGTCGCTAAATATGGGATGTCTTGATAAAACAAGCAGATATTTGAAGTTTACACACCTACATTCTCGCCTGAAAATATCTTAAAAGCTTATTTTGTGACCTAGAAACACGAATAAAAGACATATAAAACGAAGTGGTGGCCGCCATTGTTCACTCTGTAGAGGCGTGCTATGAATTGTGGGATATTGAGTTTTCCACCAAGCATTACCGTAACTTTTGAATGATTTGCGCAACCTTAAAAATTCCAATGGCTCCTGAAAGCAGCGACGCTGTGCGCACCGTTGAAATTGTCATCATTACGGTAATCCAAATAAGGGTAGACAGGCTGTACCACTCCCGGCATACCACTAGAGAGAGCCAACACACCACAAATGAAGTCTGTTATTTGGCGCCAAAAGATGAATTGGCCTAAATTTGCACTAAATATTAATATTTAAAAAACTATAAAAGTCATGAACACCAAAAGTCATGACATAAAAGTCCAGCTCCAGCCGCACAAAATGATCTAACATATGTAACCCTAATGTCAAAGCTGTTCGGCAGAGGAGCGCGGGAAAATTTTCACTAAAATATTAATATTTAAAAAACTATAAAATTCACAAAGACCAAAAGTCATAGCACACCATTCCAGATCCGGCCGCACAAAATGAGGTAACATATATGAAGCTTGTCTCAAACTGCGGGGCGAGATTCGCTGCAAAATTTCAGGCGGAAACTGGAGAATAATAATAATAACTAGAAAGCGAAATTTCAGAAGAAATTTTATGTGTGCCTATGCCGCTGCTAATCACTGTAGTTTGCCATTCATACGGCTACAGAGAGCAAACTCAGAAGAGCAGCCATTCTCCACCATGAACTATGGTAAAAACAAACACCGCTCACGCTTCACAGATGACAGCTTACAGTTTTGTGTAAGATGAAGTTACTTTGTACAGCGCCGATTTGCAGACGCTGTGCACACAGGTTCATGAGCAGAAGTCCCATTGTACCACGGCAGACCCGACAATGTTTGCATGAACACACTTTGAAGCATTACATTATAGACCACTTTTCACACATGCATTCACTTTTTGTTTTTGTTATTTTTACACAGTGTTCTGAATTATGAACAATGGTCTACAGCCAATCTTGTGTATTATTATACAAACTTTGGTTGTGAGATTCAGATAACTATTTAATAAAAGCTAAATATTTTATATGAGAGTAAGAAAGAAAGTATATCTTTGTGTCCACCTTTCTCTGTTAATGCCCTAGCTTCCCCCCCCCTAAAAGCTTTGCTAGATCCGCCCCTGCACAGTTACCAGCTGTCAGCTACACAAAAAGGAGCTTGGTCTTTGTCTCTCAGAAACAACTCATAACTTCCCTTCAACTCATTCATGTCACCTAAAGTGTAAACCTGTTTCTCCATCACCAGTTCAGCTCTGATGATTCAGTAAGGACATCTCCTGATTTCATCTTCATGCTCCAGCAAACATCAGCTGATACTAGAAATTAAAATCAAAAGAATTCTAACAACAGCTGATCAAGCTTAAACGTGCTGCTGTTGTTTAGCGCGATAAATAAGAGCGAACAGCCGATCATTGATCAGTTTCATGATTGACGTTTCAACACGCGAGAGAATGACAGGGGAGGCTTCGTAACGACAGAATAATCATAATGTTTTCTCTGAATGTGGGACGATTCCGTTTGTACGGCACGGCAACTCTATGAACTAACCCTAATGAATAAAATAAAGTCCAACGTCAGTAACTTAGTACGCACACAGCTGTATATAAACTCCCGTGGCATTACGATTGTAAAAGGTCAACGAAAATAAATTACACCTAAACTCGGTTTATATCTGACCCAAATAGAGAGCGACCGGGTGCTGACACGAGTTTCACCCGCCTCAATATAAGCCAAGCCTGGGTGCTTTTTCACGAAGGGTTGCTAGCGGCGCGAGCTAACTATGCTAGCGGCGCTAGCTAGCTAGCCGGCTATCAGCAACACATAAGAGAACTGCTGCTAATAAACTACACCTAAACTCGGTTTATATCTGACCCAAATAGAGAGCGACCGGGTGCTGACACGAGTTTCACCCGCCTCAATATAAGCCAAGCCTGGGTGCTTTTTCACGAAGGGTTGCTAGCGGCGCGAGCTAACTATGCTAGCGGCGCTAGCTAGCTAGCCGGCTATCAGCAACACATAAGAGAACTGCTGCTAAATAAACTACACCTAAACTCGGTTTATATCTGACCCAAATAGAGTGCAGTTCATAACTTCTTACCTGAAATTCAGTTCACCTCACGCTCCTGCCTTCGCTTTCCCTGATCCATGATTGACCACCGCGTTAGCAATCGCCTGCCCGGCCTCATATGTCTCGTTGGCGGCATGTCCTTTCTGTCACACACCGGTGGGTAGCTGCCCTCTGTTGTAGCTCCACCACCAAACAACTCAGTTATTTTTTCCACATCCAGCTGTAACTCCGATTCTATGCGAGCATTTGCGAGAGACCAGGGAGGTGAAACGACAGAGAGAGTCCCTCGCTATCCATTTGCAGCCAAGTGCGGCAGCTAGCTAGGTAGCCAGCTAGGTAGCCGGCTAGCTGTCAGGCAGGACCGACGTAGTCAGAGCACTGTCGCTAAATATGGGATGTCTTGATAAAACAAGCAGATATTTGAAGTTTACACACCTACATTCTCGCCTGAAATATCTTAAAAGCTTATTTTGTGACCTAGAAACACGAATAAAAGACATATAAAACGAAGTGGTGGCCGCCATTGTTCACTCTGTAGAGGCGTGCTATGAATTGTGGGATATTGAGTTTTCCACCAAGCATTACCGTAACTTTTGAATGATTTGCGCAACCTTAAAATTCCAAGGGCTCCTGAAAGCAGCGACGCTGTGCGCACCGTTGAAATTGTCATCATTACGGTAATCCAAATAAGGGTACACAGGCTGTACCACTCCCGGCATACCACTAGAGAGAGCCAACACACAAATGAAGTCTGTTTATTTGGCGCCAAAAGATGAATTGGCCTAAATTTGCACTAAAATATTAATATTTAAAAACTATAAAGTTATAAACACCAAAAGTCATAACATAATAGTCCAGCTCCAGCCGCACAAAATGATCTAACATATGTAACCCTAATGTCAAAACTGTTTGCAGAGGAGCGCGGGAAAATTTTCACTAAAATATTAATATTTAAAAACTATAAATTCATAAACACCAAAAGTCATAGCACACCATTCCAGATCCGGCCGCACAAATGAGGTAACATATATGAAGCTTGTCTCAAAACTGCGAGGCGAGATTCGCTGCAAAATTTCAGGCGGAAACTGGAGAATAATAATAATAATAACTAGAAAGCGAAAATTTCAGAAGAATTTTATGTGTGCCTATGCCGCTGCGAATCAGTGTAGTTTGACATCATACGGCTACAGAGAGCAAAACTCAGAAGAGCAGCCATTCTCCACCGTGAACTATGGTAAAAACAACACCGCTCGCGCCTCACAGATGACAGCTTACAGTTTTGGGTAAAGATGAAGTGACTTTGCACAGCCCCGATTTGCAGATGCTGTGCACACAGGTTCATGAGCAGAAGTCCCATTGTACCACGGCAGACCCGACAATGTTTGCATGAACACTCTTTGAAGCATTACGTTATGGACCACTTTTCACACATGCTTGGTGTACCCACACAGCCGGCTGTAGCTTTCAACTGACAGCCCGACACACACCCAAAAACAGCCGAAAGAGCACAGACTTTACGCCCGTGGGTCCACCTCCCCTGCAGCGGCACTGCAGACCACGCCCCGCCACACACATCAAACAAGTAAAATAAATATTTATGCACTTTTGCATTTACTTTTTGTTTTTGTTATTTTTACACAGTAAATGATTAACAATGGTCTACAGCCAAACTTGTGTATTATTATACAACTTTGGTTGTAAGATGCAGATAACTATTTAATAAAAAGCTAAATATTTTATACGAGAGTAAGAAAGAAAAGTATATCTTTGTGTCCCCTTTCCCTGTTAATGCCCTACCTGGCCCCCTGGCAAAAGCTTTGCTAGATCCGCCCCTGCACAGTTACCAGCTGTCAGCTACACAAAACAGGAGCTGGGTGTTATTTGTCTCTGAGAAACAGTTCATAACTTCCCTTCAACTCATTCATGTCACCTAAAGCAGGGCTCGCAAAATTTCAAAATCCCTGGTAGCCCTTCGGGGAGGCACTCTTCAGTTTTTGGTAATAAATTTAAGTAGCCCGAATAAAAAAAAAAGAGGACAATTTTTTGATTGATGTTTTGTTTCCTTACAATATTATACATTAAAGTATAATACTGTAAAGGAAACAAAACATCAATCTAAAAATATTTAAAACACAAATTACAACAACAATTTCAATCATCAACTCAAATATTTGGTTCTAATTGAACAAATTTCTATGAACTTGTAAGAACTGTACAACAGGAATCAGTCTGTGTCAGATCCTTATTTTTGACATTCCACTGAAATCACAGGTAAGAGGCAAGTGCAACCAAGATCTAGGCCATTTGCTTTTTGAAGTTTGCAAAGACTGCTAAATTTGTCAGTGGTAGTTCACTCTTTGCAACATAGTAGGCTGTTCTAAACAGATTTTTCAGGACTTCTTGTTATGCTTGGTTTATTTTTAGTATGCTTTTTGCAATTGGTGTTTGTTCTGGGAAAGATATTGCAGACTGGGCAATAATGCATTTCTTGCATTTGTCATGGGTTCTGATGGGGTCTTTCTTAAAATGACTGGTCCCAGTAACAAAGGCGCTTGTCGACTCAGAAATCGAGGGAAACTCACAACACCCGGCAGAACATGAGGTTATTTAGCTCGTCGTATTCCAGCCACATAAATTCTTTAGTCCATGAAACCATAAGCTGCGCTTTCTTTTTCCCTCATAGTCTGATTTGTCATAACTTTTCCGTTTTGTGGTGGCTTTTCTTTGGCTGCCCCTTCTTCACCCTGACCTCTCTTGTTTGGCTCTGCAGAACTAAAATACCTGCTTAAATCCATCTGCTCTTACATGCATATTTACATAACGATCAGCAATTCTCTGCGTAATCAGCCTCTATCACGTTTAAGCTTGCTGCAGGAGATTTCACTTGTCATGTTTGATAGTAAGCTAACGATTGATAAGACGATGTCAGAGGAAGTGGTGTGCAATTAATCTGTGACTACCAATTAGTGCTGTCGCTCTCTACACACAGTTAGCGCAAAGTGAAAGTGAAAGCAAAAAACAAGCGCAAATTCAAACGCGATTTCAATGTGTCACATATTGACAGGGTCATCGATGCCGATGACATAATTACTCAGCTACATTTGCGAAGAATGCAAAAGCATTGACATATCTTTCCCTCCAT